>NW_016107585.1:1822994-1835975 GCF_001604975.1 Cebus imitator | reverse complement strand
TGAGACAGTGTGTTATTTTACACATATATAAAATAACGTGTAAATCTTCACTTTAAATCTCTCCCCGCAGAAAGGAAATTTTCTTATGTCACACAATTCCATTATTTTTTTTCATGCGTGAGAAGGGGTCTTGTTCTGTCACCTAGGCTTGAATGTAGTGGTGCAGTCACAGATCACTGCAACCTTCAGTAACTAGGCTCAAATAATCCTCTCACTTCAACCTCCTGAGTAGCTGGGACTCCAGTCCCATCATTAATTTGATGTTTTCATCAACTCATGTTTTTGCATTTACCTATCTCCACATTTAAGCGGTTGTCATACTTTGGAAAATCTGTGTTCCATATCTTTAATAAATTTTCTTTTTTCATTTTTCAAAAAACTTAAAATTTATCTTTGACCACAAGATATCAGTTTTCTTTTTTTTATAACCTGGAATAAAACAGAAACTAGATTATTTTTCCATGTGGCTAAGTCATATACAATAATCAGCCTCCAAAAAACAAATTTAAAAAATATTTCCTGAATGGTATCCCAGTTTGTTACTACATTGCTGGCTTGTTCAATTTTTTTTCCAAATTCAAAAGTGTAGTTTTTAAAAGAATACTTTTAACTGAAGAATAGGAGAAATTCTCATATTTTAATCTGGCTGTGTAGAAAATCATACTAATTCTGTTTACGTAGTCTAGCAGTGCTTCTCAAATTATCTGTGGTAAAGGAAATTTTTTTAACCCTAAATTTTCATTCGATTTACAAACTAATATTTTAAAAAATACAATAAAAATGTTATAGTTGTGTCAAATAGCTAAAAAATTTCTAAACTCTTAATTTTTTTATTCCATCAAAAACTGTAGTAGTTGGTGGACTAGCACTGGTCCATGGAATAACTTGAATAGCTTTGAGATGTTGTTACTATCAAACATGGTACAAGTAATTGATGCATATTTATCTATCATCTGGGATTATAAATCCCAGGAACTTTTTTAAAAAGAGTAAACAATATACTTCTTATGTATTTCCATTTATCTGTTCCCATTGTAGCTCTTCTGGTTTGGTGTGTGTAAGATTGTTTGTAAACATTGTATCAATAATTGTATGGGGTCATTGGAATGTTCTGTTGGCTTGAAGAAGCAATTTGATCATTCTCCTCATAAAATGTACAAGATCCGAATTTGTTCTTAAAAGGTGTGTGTGTGTGTGTGTGTGTGTGTGTGTGTGACATGAGGTGTAGTTGGAAGTCTTAGACATGACTCAGAGAAACAGTACAGTAAGACAGCAATAGTGTTAGATTAGGATTCACAGGACCTGGATTTCAGTCCCCTTTTCATTACTTAGAACAATAATTATCTCTGGGCTTGCTTATTCATCTGTAATTTGGGTTACTAACTACTTTGCCAAGTTTTGAGTGTCATAATCTCATCTTTTAATCACTTGTTTCTTCTCTTGGAGCCCTTACAGTAAATGAACAGACTGTAGAAGGAAGTAAAACTCTTCAAGGTGAATACGTATAACATTCACTTATTCCCATTTGGGGGTAAAATATTTGGAGGGAAGAGGGGAAATTGAGAAAATTAGGTATAGGTTCAACATAGTGAACATGATGCTATAGGTGTCAGCTTTCCTTAAACATTATACCTGTTCCAACTCGGCTGAATAGATGTAATTCCAACCTTTCTTAGATTGTAAAACCCATCAAGATCAAAGACCAAGGCGGCATGACTACCAAGTAACTACCCCATCTATTTATTCTTAATATAGCACTTCGAAAAATCATATTCCTATTTTTCTGGCAATCTCAGGGGAACTCTGAAAGCACTCACTGAGTGACAGCATAACCCTGTAACACAATTTTGTTTTTCAAGTTCATTATCTTTTAGGAAATATTTTATTCTCATTAAAATGCATTGCAGTTAAAGAGGATTTCTGTGGTGTTTAATATTCTGCATCTCTGTTAACATTTTATTTTCAAATTAAAAGTCTTTTAAATGTCTTCTCTTATATAAACTTTTTGTTCCAAAAGGTTTTTGGTTAATTTTAGCATTTGTTGTGGAAAAAGCAGAGAAAAGTTTTGAAGGATCAAGTTGTAATGCTGAATTGCTCTTCTCAACTCCTACTGCTGTTTAAAGGATGTGATAGATTAAAGGCTGAAAGTTTTTAATTGAATCATAACTGTTAGACCTGCCAGTTATTTTGGACATTCTTTTAATTAAGGTGGGTCCATTTTATTGTAGCAGTATAAGATTATGTTACTTATTTGCCTTAGTTCCCGTAGCGTAAAACCAAAGAAAAGGTTTAAATTTACTTTGTATTTGGGGGAAATCACAACACTGAGTATTTTTGATTTGAACAAAGCTTCTAAAAGTGGTAAACATTTGGAACAGCAACGACTGCAAGAAATTAAAATGTTCAAATACAGTAATATTATTTGGTAATTAAAATGAAGATCTTCGTTTAATAAGCTATCTGATTGTTTTTTTTTTTTCAATTCACACAATATTTATTGAACTTATATTAATATTATGTGTTAGGTACAGTAGTAGGCCTTGATATCAATTAGGATGATATATAAGATACTATAAGAGAGAGTTGTTCCTTGGCCTAGCATGGTGGTTGGAGTAGGAAAGCATTTTGGGAAGTATTTTGGAGCTAGAATTGATCTTTAATCTGTGGAGTTTTGGATGTCTGTGGAGGTGCTTCTGGGACTGCCATGAGTTTTTCTTTTTTTGGGAGTGAGGTGTGCTTTAACTGGAATAGATCTACATCTAATTTTCTTGTATGTTAGGGTTCTGTGTGAGATATTATTTGGGCATAGGATTCTTTGTAAGGAATTTATCTTCTCTTTTAAATTTCTAGTAACTTCATAACCTATACCAGTCATATTTCCCATTACATCAGTGGGGTTATTTTTGTAAATCTCTAACTAGGTTATGTACTCCTTATGAGTGTTTTACTTGATATTGCCCATCTACCTCATATTTATCCTTTGAATGTGTATGGGAGAAAAAATATCTTTTTCTCACCCATTGCTGGTGGAGGCCCCTATAACAAAAGACAGATTAACAAGAGAGAAGCATACAGATTTATTTACTATAATAAATAAAGTGACATAGGAGCCTTTATAAGGAAATGAAGACATGAAGAAGGGGTAAATCTGTGTACATTTTATACTGGGTTTGATGAGGAAGTGGATAATCGTGAAGAAGCATGATTGGATAAAAAAGTCTGATCTAACGTTAATCAACTGGGGGGAATTTAGCAAGGCTTGTTTGTTCAGATTCTACTCTGTACCTTTGTGTCTTCAAAGATTAGGATGTTTCTTTCTTTTGGGGATATGGAGGGCACCTCTTCAGTGAGGCTCTTGTGACTTGCTTCAGGAGTAGGTCAGAAAAGTTTTTGTAGTGTTCATGATCTGTTTCAGGGGAGAAGGAGAAGAAGAGGTCAGAGACTGACCTTCCAGCTTCTTTGTTTTTCCCAGATATCTTCAGCTTAAAATATTTTGGGGGAATATGTCCTGCCAAAGTACATATGTCCTGAACTCCATCAAATAAATGCCAGCTAGGTGGTAGGTCCTGTGCTACATGATGTGAATGCAGAACCAGTATTCTCAGGGAGCACAGAATCTAGTGAGAAGACATATATGAACATGATTATGCTTATGATATGTAAATGCTACACTTTTAGGCATGAGAAAAGTTCTGAGAGGATACAGTGTCGTCATGTGTCATCAATAAATGCTGTACAAGTATTGCTCAATGAATAGATGTTAATTAAAATGTATTAGGATAGTATAAGAAACCTCACTGAAGTCCTTGGCATTATGATTTAACTATTTAACATATGTTCAATATTTTAGAGTCAAATGAAACTTGTTATGTTCTTTTTAAGTGTAGTAGATAAGTTAGAGCCTTTGATTGTGGCCTGCGGTATTAAATCTGTCTAATATATATGTGTATTTAATTTTCTGTACTTACAAAATTGTATCTTATAGGCAATTTTTTTTTTCCAGATATTGCATAATATAGGAGACAAGAGGATAGAGTAGGTGTTGGAAAACCTGATTTCTTTGGGCTCTGTTTCTCTTATTAGCTGTTTGACCTTGGGTAACTAATTGAACTTAGCTGAACTTCAGTTTTAGTGAATCATAATATTAAATAGTGAGCTCCTTGAAGACAATGTCTATGCCATATTAATTTTTGCTAGCTAACCATCCTGGCTTGCTGGGGACTTTGTTTTAGCCCTGAAAGTTCCATGTCGCAAGAAACTCTTCATTCCTGGGCCAAGCAGCATGTTAGTCACTCCAATAGTATCACTAGTGGCTATCTCATGGCTGGCTGGCACTTAGTAGATGTTCAGTAAGCGACTGGAATTAAATGTGTCCTCCATCTTTTTCACAGAATTGATATAAAGATCAAATTATATTTTGTACAAGTAGTTTGAAAATAGTAAAAGCTGTACCAATAAAGTTGATATTGTTCTTTCCATCAGTATTCTCTTGGAATTCATCTCTGAATTTGTGTAGGAATTAATTTGGTGTATAAATGTTTGATTACTCAGTGTTTCCAGTTTGTATTGGTTGTCTAAAGTGAAATACATATGAGTACATATTGTCTTCTAAACATATTTCCTCCTCCCAGAAGTAAATGAGATGTGAATTAAAAATTGATCCTGTAGTCTTGTAGTTTTATATTTATGAATTTTAGTTGTAACTGAGGGAGGAGCTGATTTCACATTTGAATGAATATGTGGATTCTGTTGTATTTGATTATTGTACATGTTTTATCTTCCGCTTAAAAGCCGTTTTATAGGACATCTTTTAATTATGATCTCAGTAGATCTAATAACCCTAACACTTGGAAGGTTTAGAATGATAAATGTAAAGATGCCTAAGTGGGCCCTATATGTATCTAGGAACTAACTGCTCTGTAAATTTCTCAGGTATAGTAAGGTCCTGAGGAAAGCAGGTGGATTTTTCCAGGCAGCCTACCTCTGGGCAACCCTTGCTGTTTTTTTTTTAAAGCAACTTCCTCTCTATACCTTTTGTATTTGTGTTGACTAAGCAAATTCTCAGGCATAGTTACTTATTTGCTACTAACTATGTAGCTTAAATGTTGTGTCAGTTATATAAGTGCTTCTTCTAGATATTCCCTTAACCATCAACATGATCTTTTTCTGAGAATGGGTATGGAACTCTCTTCTAGATTTTCCAGTAGAGGCAGTTCCCACCCGCGCCGCCCCCCATTTATTGATTAGTTTCTGCTTGTTTCTTTTCTTGAACTATTTTAAAAATTTTCATTCTTAAATGAAATATCAGGGAAAGTCAGCACTCCCTTGGTAACCATAGTGTTTCTGATGTAACTAAAGAATGACAATGCAGCGTGGTATTGTGTTGCAGGGTAATGCTGTCACTTAATGAGTGATTTTAAGAGTTCCCATGAGATTGCCAGAAAGCTATAGGACATGATTTTAGAAAGCACTGTATTAAGAATAAATAGATGGTAGAGTTACTTGGTAGTCATGTTCCCTTGGTCTTTGATCTTGTTGGATCCAACAATCTAAGAAAGGTTGATTTTGACCAGAGTCTGAATAGGTGCAACGTTTAAGGAAAGCCAAATACCTCTAGCATAATTATGTTCACTGTGTCAAACCTATACTATAAAGTTTTGTGAACCAGGATTGTCTTTTTAGATTGAGGAGCATGTTTTTGAGAGTCTTGATTATTATTGGTATATAAAACTTCTCTTTTGTCTGTTGCTCATCTGGTGTGTGATCTTAGGTAGAGTTAATTTATATGATGAGAAACCCCAGGATAATTATGAGCCTGGGATACATGTATGCAAAATGTGAAAATATAGCTTTCCATTCTTCTCTAGAAATTTCCCCCCAAAAACTCCAAATTTAAAACAACCTGAATTCTTGACCAGACAGCTATACCTTAGAGGTATTGTGGGTTTGGATCCAGACCACCACATTAAGGGGATATCGTAATAAAGCAAGTCATAGGAATTTTTTTGTTTTCCAGTTCATATGACTGTACCGTAGTCTGTTAATTGTGTAATAGCATTGTGTTTAAAAAACAATGTACATACCTTAATTTAAAAATACCTCATGGCTTAAAAATGCTAATGATCATTTGAGCCTTCAGTGAGTCATAATCTTTTTGCTGGTGAGGATCTTGCCTTGTTGTTGGTGGCTGCCCACTGATCAGGGTGGTGGTTGCTGAAGATTGGTGTTGTATCAGCAGTACTGCTTCACCTTGTACTTTTATGTAATGGATTTAAGTTCTTTTCTTGAACCTCATGAACTAACCTCTGCTAGCTTTAAACGTTTCTTTTGTAACTTTCTCACCTCTCTCAGCCTTTATAGAATTGAGAATTAGGGCCTTACTCTGGATTAGGCTTTGACTCAAGGGAAAGTTATGGCTAGTTTGATCTTCTATTCAGACCACTCAAATTTTCTTTCTGTTAGTAATAAGGCGATTTCATTTTCTTATGATTATGTGTTCACTGGAATAGCACTTTTAATATTTTTTTGAGAACTTTTCCTTTGCATTCACAAGTTAGCTAACTCTACAGTGCAAGAGGCCTAGCTCTTGGCCTTTTTTGGCTTTCGATATGCCTTCCTTGCTAAGTTCAGTCATTTCTACCTTGTGATTTAAAGTGAGAGATGTATGACTGTTCTTTTCACTTGAAAACTTAGAGGCAATTAAAGGGCTATTAACTGGCCTAAATTTCAATATCGTTGTGTCCCAGAGAATAGGAAGGCCCAAGGAGAGAAAGAGACTGGGAACAGTTGGTTGGGGGAGCACTCAGAACACACACATCTATTTAAGTTCACTCTCTCATATGGATGCAGTTCTTGGCAGCTGGAAATAATTAGAATAGTAGCATTGGAAATCACTGATCACAGATACCGTAACAGATATAATAATAATATAAAAGTTTGAAGTATTGTGAGATTAACCAAAATGTAACACAGAGACACTTAAGTGAGCACATGCTGTTGGAAAAGTGGCACCAGTAGGCTTGTTTGGCTCAGGGTTGCCACAAATCTTCAACTTGTAAAAGTCGCAAATATCTGCAAAGTGCAATAAAGTAAAATACAAGAAAAAGAGATATGCCTGTGCCTTATTTAGCAAACAGCACTTTTAAAAACGGCTAGATGTCTCTAGCTTTTCTCTATTATTGTTGCAACTTTATGAGGAATCCAGCAGACTTGTAAAAGTGAAGAAATACTGGATAAACTAAAACTTCAAATTATTAACATTTAATTATAATAATAATAGTAACAATACATGCCAATGATTAATCTAGTACTTGCTAATGGCCAGGCACTAACATAGGATATTTAACATGCATTCTTTTTATTTAATCCTTACAGCAATTCAGTGGGATAGATACAGAATCATTATTTCCTGATGAGGAAACTGTCTTACAACTGTATCGAGGACTCACATCAATGAGAGTGGAACTAGGATTTTTGAAGAGAAACTTAGGAATGTCTGGCTCAAACCCTCTTCTGAGATCATGATTCAGATTTTGGGATTATGTCAGTTAAATGTCTTTGGTGTTCGTAGAGTAACCTCTCCCTTCTGATCAGTCTTATCAGAGGGAGAACTTGATTGGCTCAGAATAGATCATTCTGTTTGGAGATCCGAGGTTCTGGCAAGGTCCTAACTGCTCTGTAAGTTGTCTTTTCCCACTACTTGAGGAACAACTAAGAGCAAGTGACAACCCCTTTTGGATTACTGTTGCTTTGGTTTTACTGATTTTGTTAACTGTTTCTATTTACACAAAAATAAGGCAAAAGCTTATTTTCTAACAGGCTCAAACATGCTTCCAGAAATATTAATTTGTAGAATATTTATGAAAAGTATGTTCAATTAATGAGTTTTGAAATATGTACAGATTCAGAACCTAGATAAAGTGCCATATGGAATCCTACTTTTGCTTTCTATGTAGCAGTTAACTAATACTTGGTGCATAAATCTACAGCTGTGCCTTAAAATATAGTTGACTCTTGAACAACATGGGTTTGAACGATGTTAGTTCACTTATAACAACCTTTCTTCAAACATAGATAGAAAACACAGTATGTGGAGGGCTGATTTTGTTTATGTAGGTGTGTCAGCGCTGACTGTGGGACTTTAGTGAGTGCAGGTTTGATCATGCATTGGCCGTTGTAGAACTATTACTGTGTATATACTGAGGGAGATTATAATTGTATATTTTAAACATTTCTAACGAGTTTTTCAAAGATAGCCAACTATCCACATTTCTTCTACCATGATTTTTTTTCTTTGTTGGAGTAGTCTACCTGAAATTGTCTTTCCCCCCACCTTCACTGTGGTGTAGCAAAACTCTGGAAATGAGAAACAAATGTGGATGAGAATTTCTCAGAGCCTTAGAGTGTTTTTTGTCTCTATAGAAATAGGAGTGTTGGCTGGGCATAGTGGCTCATGCCTGTTATCTCAGCACTTTGGGAGGCTGAGGCAGGCAGGTCACTTGAGGTCAGGAGGTTGAGACCAGCTTGGCCAACATGGTGAAACCCTATCTCCACTAAAAATACAAAAATTAGCCAGGACTGGTGGCATGTGCCTGTAATCCCAGCTACTTTGGAGGCTGAGGCAGGAGAATTGCTTGAACCTGGGAGGTAAGCAAAAGGTTTGTGGCCAAGCATTTAGAGGTTGCAGTGAGCCGTGATCACGCCACTTCACTCTAGCATTGGCAACAGAGCGAGACTCTGTCTCAAAAAAAAAAAACCAAAAAAGAAGTAGTGTTTTCTCCTCACAAAAAATAGCCTTAAAAGCCTTTTCTTCCAAGTGATGCTGTCTTTTCTACTTTTTATTCTTATTTCCCAACCAAGAATGCTGAGTAGAGAGGAGTAACTACCCAGAGATCCTCTCTTGTCCAGTAAGGGACGGGGTAGCTTGGCTGGCCTGGCCTAAGATTCTAGTATGTGAAGCTAGTGTTCAGAGACTGACTGTCTTAAGTTAGAGTGTTAAAAAGAAGGAATGCTTGTGGGATAAAAGTTTACCACCAAGTCACCAGTTCTAGATAAGTGGTTGAGATGTGCTGCAAAACTATGAAAATAAGGAGTAGCCACTGAGGCAGATTGAAAGTGTCCTAGAGAATTCCAGAACAGAATATGATGGCCATTTGTCTAGTTGAGCTTAATTCACCAAAGGGACTTTTGAAATAAGAGTCATCAGAAGTCTATGAAAACCAGTAAGATGATTGTAGGAATATTATTAGTATAGCACTTTACACTTTACAAAATTTGCTTTCACATGCATTTTTTGTTTGCTCCTTTGTTTGCATAACTTTGTAGGAGTTATGATTTATCCCATTTTATATATAAAGAGGGCAAATGACAGTATCATAGTCAAGCCCTGAAAGCCTAGTTAGGTTGCATTCTGGGTGTTTTTGAAGGGAGAACAGTAGTAGAACTCAAATGAAAATAATGTTTTGTAGGTAGAAGGGAGTAGAAATAGAGCCACTGCAGAGCCACTGCATTTGAGACTATTTTGAATAGAAAAGCTTCCGTAGAGTCACTAAATGATTATTTCATCTCTCCTTAGTGCTTTAACTTTTTTTGATGAGGGCATTAAAAAATTTTGAACGTCCCCTCTGTCTATAAAAAAAAAATTACTGATGAGATCATTATTTGACTTACAAGCTAGTCATTTTTCACTCATGTTTTTGTGGCCAAGCATTTAAAAGTAATATCACATAGCTTCAGTAATCTTTGCAATGCTGTGTGTGCGCGCGCGCGCGCGTGTGTGTGTGTATGTGCGTATGAGAGTGTTTGATTGCTTCAGTCTTACAAAGCTTTTATTTATTGCAACCTGTGGTAATGAATGCAGCGATAAAATAACTGGTGTTTAAATGTATCTACACTACATTTGATAGGATCTCCATTTTGTATATTTGTGAGTATGAATGAGAAAGCAAAATCTGCCTTGGGAATTTTATAATGAATATGAGAGAGATCCTGCCACAGGTAGTTATTAAAACATCCCCTGAAGTGTTTTAAGATGAATGATTGTGTCTCTGTCTCTGACCTTCCCTGAAGCCTCTGTTTTTTTAAGAAATTTTCAATACCCCAAACCATTTACTTATTAAAAAATTTTAAATACATTTCTACTACTGACTTTTAATTTGTACAGTACATCTTCCAAATAACTCAAGTGATTTTATAAGTATTATTTGATGAATCTACCCCTTTCTTCCGAAATGGAGAAAATGTGTATTGATGATTTAGCTATTTGCTACCTGTTTTTAGGAAGGGCTGAAAAACATATAGAGAGATATGGGAAGGAAAAGATAGGGGAATTGTGGCTGGTAAACAAGCAGAATTCTGTTTTTCCTGTAGAAAAATCTGTTGTCATGAAATTCAAGATTTATACCAGGAAGGAGAAAAACGATTAGTAAAATCCATGGGAAAGGGGAGGGCTCTTCTCTGATATGAAAATAGTCTAAAACTACTTTAATGGGTGTTTACTATGAAGTTTAGTTTTAAAAAGTGGGGTTACTTATTTGCATGTAGTAAGCATTTTGTGATGGTGTGTTAGAAATTTTCTAAAAAAAAAACAGCTTGACTTAAAGCCAAGAAGAAAAATAAAGTTGAAGCTAAAGTTTTTTTTTAGCATTTACTCTATGCTAGGAATTGTGGAATTATATTATCGTCCTAAATTACTTTATTTGATTGTCAGCATCACCTTAACTTTCTAAGCCTATATATTACCTTCATTTAACAGATGAAGAAATAGACTTACAGAGGTCAAATAACTTGCTCTTATTTATATGGCTAGAGCTGGGAATTCATACTACTTCTGCTTTCAAACAGTGATTCTTGCGCTTATTCACTGTTGTTCACTAGGTTTGCTATTTTCTCCCCCTCGGAAGAGCAGGAAGACTAGTTTCAGAGCCTGAATACCCTCTAGTGCCAATGTGTTTATATTAGTCAGCTATTGCTACAATAGAATAGTGCTGCATAGTAAAACCATTTCAAAACTCAGTGGCACACACCAAAAGTATCTGTTGCTCACAGAGACATCTGTGTGTCAGCTGGGCCTCTTCTGATCTATGCTGGGCTCCTTGGGTTTGTCTTCAAGTTGGGTGTTGAGATCAGCTCTGTTCCTGTCTCTTTCATCCTCCTTGAATCAGCCCCTACTCAGAACAGGTTTTTCTTAGACAAAAGGAAAACAATCCAAACTTTCTCAGCAAATGTAAGTTCTCTGCTAAATGTCACTTTTGCCAGTATTTCTTTGGCCAAAGCAAATCTTGTGTCTAAGCTCAAAGTCAAGGGCAAGAAGGAATATTAGTTTTAAATGTGTGAGTCCACCCACAGTGCCTCACGCCTGTAATCCCAGCACTTTGGGAGGCCAAGGCAGGTGGATCATTTGAGGTCAGGAGTTTGACAATGGCCTAGCCAACATGGTAAAACCTCATGTCTACTAAAAATACAAAAATTAACTGGCGGTAGTGGTGCCCATCTGTAATTCTAGTTACTCGGGAGACTGAGGCAGGAGAATCTCTCAGCTCACTACAGCCTTCGCCCCTGGGTTCATGCAATGAGCAGAGATCAGTGAGCTGAGATTGCACCACTGCACTCTAGTCTGGGTGACAAAGTGAGACCCTGTCTCGAATGAATGAATGTGTGAATGAATGTGTGGCTACAAACAAAACCATGCCTGGAAGATGATTAATTCATGAATAAAATAAGGATCTCATCAATTAAAAAAAAGGCAGGAGGGTCCTCAAAATTTTTAAAAGCTCTCATCAAAAGTCATATTATATGTAATATATTTGTGTGTTTAGTTACATGATAGGGAGTGATGAAATAATTTCCTGTATGGCGGGAGTGGGAGAAAAGACTGTCTGAATAATAGAAACTGCCAAAATATTGATGGACCTTATCAAGAAAATACAACTGATAAAGAGCATTCTTTTTTGTTTAATGTTTTGGGTGGCTTCTCAAAAAACTGTAAGTAAATCATCTCTGTGAAAGAAACTGTTTAGATTTTTATATCTTAAATACCTGGAGACTAAACGATATTAATTGGCACTGTGCTGAGCTCTAGAAGTCTTTTCAAAGGATATCATTTTTTATTCTGGCCTACTGGTATATACTTTCCCATCTTTTTCAATAACTGGGATGAGGAAAGGGCATGTTAATGGTATCTAATGGGTTTCCTTTTTTGGTCATTAGTATCTATAATGATGAAGAATTAATATAACGTTCAATGGAGTAGTTAGGAGAATGATTTTTACTTACACCTCAATTTAAATCCTAATCAAATTGGGTGGAGCTAACTCTTTGAATTCATTATCTTGGTTCACTAAAATCTAAGTCTTGGCATTGCTTACTTTTTTCAGCTTTTTGTTATTGCCTGACAGGAACCATTGCTTCTAGCTCATTTATATGGATAAGAGTTTTGACACAGGGCCTGGAAGAAATGTGTTTTGACCAACAAGAGAACAGACTCTTAGGGGCTGATATCAACATTATTGTTGTGATATTAGTCAGGTAATAATAGAAAGCTTTGTTGTATTACTGAAGATGTTCATTGACTTTATTTCTTTAGATTTGATTGTGGGGAGGGCTAGGGGAGTAAACATCCCATTAAAGTAGTTTTTAGAACGGTTGTTTTCATATCAGAAAAGAGCCCTCCCCTTTCCCATGGATCTTACTAATTGCATTTCTCCTTCCTGTTAATAAATGTTGAATTTTCATGACAACAGATTTTTCTATAGGAAAAACAATTCTGTTTAACAGGCACAATTCCCTTATCTTTTTCTTCCCATATTTCTCTATATGTATCTCACCCCTTCGTCAAAAAAGAAAGAATAAAAGGTATTAAGTATTCTAAAATTTGAACTCTTCTCGGGAGAAACAGAAATGATACTCCTTAACCCTTCCAGGTAAAAAGGAAGAATAATTTGTAGTCTTTTGGATATTGTGTTGTTTTGTTATCACTTTCTC
>NW_016107585.1:1735154-1822883 GCF_001604975.1 Cebus imitator | reverse complement strand
GATCATTGCAAGCTCCACCTCATGGGTTTGAGCAATTATTGTGCCTCATCTTCCCTAGTAGCTGGGATTATAGGCACTGCCAACATAGCTACCTAATTTTTATGTTTTTAATAGAGATGGGTTTCACCATGTTAGCCAGGCTAGTCCCAAACTCCTGGCCTCAAGTGATCCGCCTGCCTCCTCCACCTCTCAAAGTGCTGGGATTACAGGGGGTGAGGTACCTCACATGGCCTTAAATAATGTTTTTAAAAAATTATAGTGAGTTAATGTTTTGTGGTGAGAATTAAATTATTCCCATTTTGAAACTGCTATAGACATCTTAGGGTGTTACAAAGCCAAGACTTGAAATAACTGCTCTGGGCCACTATGTAAGGTGTCATTGAAGATGTTAAAATTTAAAGATAGATACACAAAAACTACTGTTCTCATAAGATCTATTTATATTCATGTCTCTCTGAATGACATACATTTTTTGTCATAACAGTGTACCTTGGTACCCTTGTTGTGTTTGGCTCAGCATTTCAAAGATTGATGGGCCAAGATGTCTTCCTTCAAGGATCTTTTGGATATAGTGGGAGATTTACACTCTGGGTGTCAAGGAGTACGCCATATACATCTATATTATAATAATTGATAATTATGGCCCAAATCAACCTGTTTCTACCTTTGCTACTCTTTATAGCAATGTTTCTTGTAAGTTAACAAGAGTGTTATACTTTAAGAGGATGACTCAACTTCATTATGTCAGAGCCAGTGTTCGTCTTACTCGGCACTGTGTTCTTAGCACCTTGAAAACTAAATAGAACATAGAAGGATAAATGAATGAATGTTGCTATAAAACATTTGACATCTTCCCTTATTATGAGTCTCCATCTATACTTCTAACATTTTATTGAATACATCTCTATAATCAGAAATTTAAATGTGGGAACACAAGCTGCAGTGGTTTTCTATAAAGCATATTTTAAAAGTTTATTCTAGAAAAATTTATGCTCAAATTTTACTTATAAATTCCCTGTGAAGAAACTTTCTTCTCAGAATTTTGCCTGTGGAATGAACATATATTTGTTTTAATTCATAAATGAAACTTCTGTAGGCTTATCTTACACGGAAAAAGACAAGTAGAGAAGATTAATGAGCAAACGCAAATTACAGAGAAGCAGGAGACATCTATCATATGTTGAACTATAGCTTTATTATTAACTGCCAGGATTATTACACTGATAGCTGCTCTTTTTTTTTTTTTTTTCCAAATAAATTTGTTTTTGTTATTCACAGAAAATAATACTTATTTTTTAAATATTAAGAATACTTTTTATGCTTCCAAACTATTTATATACTTATTTAAACATATATAAAATTATACAAGTATTTATGATTACAACAATAATGCTTTTATATTGTATTTTAGCTTTTAATTATAGCCGGTATTTTTTTTTTAAGTGTTGTATACTTTGTGGCACGGAATTAGATTTCTGTTTTTTAAAAGCACATAGATAGCTATGCTTATAAAATGATGTCAAATATTGGTGATCCCAGGATATGTGTAAGTTTTTTCTTTGATGACTGGCAATTTACATTGAAAAATTGTTTTATAGTGGCAGTTTAGCTAGGTAACTGAATATAATTTTAAATGCATTTGTTTTAATAGCATATTTTATCCTGTTTTCTAATTTCAGAGAAGGGGCAAAAGCGAAGTTTGTATGGAATTTAAATTCACTTGGATATAGTACTTAAGCATATTAGTATTTATAAAAAAAAAGGATAGATGCACTAAAGTTCTCCTATTAAGGTTTTGAGATTATTGATTGAAAAAGAGTTTGAAAATATCTTTTTGTCCCTATTTCTCCCTATATAGCCTTCTTGAAGTTTCTCCAAATTAGATTTTAAATGCCAATTAGGAGGTTGAGTATACTAAAATAAAAGCAAATGCAACCAAAATGGCCTCACCTTATGGCTAGTTAGGCTTTTGAGAGAATAAGCGGAACCTTTGCTCTGAGCATGGCTTTGAGAAAGATATTCATCTTAATGAACACATTAATTAGAACCATAACTATTTATAAGATAATTAGGAACGAAGCTTGGTAAACTGAGCTTTTCCTGCAATTAATGGAGGATTAATTACTGGAGGTAATGAAGTGGATTTTTAAATGCATTAAGGTGAAGTACAGAGATGAGCAAAGCTTTGTGATAGTTGCATAATTATTTCAGGCTGTTTGAGCATAGCTCATATGAGATCGTTAATAAGCATCATTGCATCGTTATATATGCACTTAAAAAGACTTACCACCAAAATGACTGCCTAATTATTTCTAATTGGCAGGACTCTGTGTAGTCATTGAGCTGTTTGTAGCCATTTTAAGGTTCATTTAACTATCCTTGGGGCCATGTGATAGATGGAAAAAGCTTCAACTACATGCTGGCCTTGGCTGGCGCCGTTAATCAATTTTGGTGGGCTTCAGTTTAAATGCATTTTCTTGTGCAGAGGTCAAAACCTGAAGTAGTCCAAGCAAAGTTTTGCTTTTTGAAGCTACTTGACTGTGTTCATTAGCAATTAGCAAAATAATTGTGTCTGTCACTATATTTGGATTTCCATATGACTTGGTATTCTTTTATCACTGTCTCTTCTTATTCCATATTTGCTCCACTGGAAACAAAATATTCTTCCAACAAACCCTTTTAGCGACTTCAGTGTAGTGGCATATGTTTCCATATACTACCTTTCTTCATTCATTTATTAGCTTAAACAGTGTAGTACATTTCAACACAATCATCTAATTTGCTTCTGATTGATTGCTGGTGAAAGTTTCTACCCAAGGACAACATTTTAGGGCTTTTAAGGACATCTCTAAGGAATTAGTCATTAAGCATTAAGAGAGGAAGTAAGAAGTAGTCAAATCCAATTCTGACATTTACCAGAGTTTTGTATTTAGAAGCATCTATATCTAAGATGTTGAAAGCTATATATATATATATTTTGTATCTAACCCCACAAGGACACATGATAACAGGCAAATTGTGTGATGGGGATAAGCTGTGTAATGTCTACATTTATTTTTAAAACTTTCTTGTATATTAGTAATGTAATGCTATTATCGAATTAATTTAAAAATCTTTGTCAACTTTAAATAATATGTCATTCTTTATATTATAATTGATATAAATTATACTATATGATATGAGATTTAATGTGACATCTCATTAGCTAAGCATCTGTAAAGGTTTTCAATGAGCTTGTTGTCTTGTTACATATAATCATAACCATCTGTGGGAGGTTGTCAAGGTATATATGCCTTTAGAGTGGTTTAAGAAAACAGAGGTGAAGCAAATTGTAGGCTAATAAAATAACAGTCAATTATGCCCTTTTGTTATGAAAAATGTGGTTCTAATCATTTCCTTAATGTTAATGCTTAAGGTTAAAATTATTTATGCGGAATATTTTAAGGTATTGCCAACTTTATTGAAACTAGATGTGTGTATTTAGTTCCCTTAACAGTTTCATTATTCAAGAATTTGGGGGCTTAAATGTCAATCAGGCAGTGCATATTTTTCAGGAACAGACTTAATTACTGTGGACTTTAGTCTATTGTTTCAATATTTAGAAACAAATGGATTGAACTATTTAATCTCTCAAATCAATCAACTTGTTCCCTGCTAGAATTATGAATTTCCTTTTGCTTTTTGATAATACCTTTTGAGAATTTTGAACACATATTTATAGAGAAAGAGGAAACAATACGTGGATTGCTTGTTTATAGTAAGTATCTGAACTTCTACAAACTTAGTATCTTAATAGATTTTTTTTTTTGTCTTTGGTTATTGGGAAATGCTAGTCTTGTTCTTAAGGCTTAGAATAAAAGAAAGCAACTTAGTGGTTAGGATAGAATTCCCTTTTTTTTGTAGTCAGAAATGTACATTCTGTCCATTGATCAAGTTGTCATAATTGTTTTATTCTTTGAGGCTGTAAACTGGATTTTAAATTTTAGATTTTGGATTAGGGTCTGTTTTATTTGTGTGGTAGTATATTTTCTTCTCTTTCTCTTTTTTTTTTTTTTTTTNTTTTTTTGAGATGGGGTCTCACTCTGTCACCCAAGCTGGAGTGCAGTCGTGCAATCTCGGCTCACTGCAATCTCTGCCTCCCAGGCACAAGGAATTCTCCCATCTCAGCTTCTGAGACTTCTGAGTAGGTGGGACCAGAGGCACATGCCACCACGCTGAGCTAATTTTTGTATATTTTGTAGAGACAGGGTTTCACCATGTTGCCTAGACTGGTCTCGAACTCCTGGGCTCAAGTGATCTGCCCGCCTTGGCCTCCCAAAGGGCTGGTATTACAGGCATGAGCCACTGTGCCCAGCTATATATTCTAAATTTAGTTTTAGGTGGTTATTTTAGGGAATTGTGGATGTGAGGCACTTTTTGCTAAACTTAAATGGGCGAAATGTTAATATTTCACTCAAGTAAATCCTTTTTATTTTTCACAAGTTTGTGCAGAAAGTATGAAAATGTTGCTAGAAAATGGGACAGTGTTCTAGAAAAATGGGACAGTATTTTAATGCTATTTTGTTGGCTTTAATCTGTATATTTAACTACAGTGGGAAATTATTAGATGTATTAATATGTGCTAGTTATAACTAGAGGAAAAATGTTACTCTAGGATTCCTGTATACTTCAATTTCTTCAAGCATATGGACATAATCAAGGCAGCCATGCATATTGGGGCTTGGCTTCGCTTGCTGTTTTTTGGAGTTGTGGTACAACTATGTCAAGAACCTCTGGCGAGCCTACTTGAAGAAACTAGGGAGCAAAGGTGAGACATTCTAGCTGAGTCCCCTAAAGCAGTCAATCTACCTATCATTGACTTGTGAGGGACGGAGGATATCCTAGACCTTGGTTTAGCAAAGATGAACTGTTTTACTGCCTGTTTTTATAAATAAAATTTTATTGAAACACAGCTTCACTAATTTGTTTATGTATTATCTGTGGCTTTCCTCTACAATAGCAGTGTTGGGTAGTTGCTACAGAGACCTTATTCCCCTGCTGCCCACTGCAAGCCTAACATTTTTATTGTCTAGCCCTTTAAGGAAGAGTTTGCTGACTATTACTATCCTTAATAGTAATATCCTTCTTCTCCCACCATCAAGTGACTCAGCTGATCCAACTCACCACAAGGATTAGTCATGCCTGCTGAGCCTGGATGAACCTCCAGTTGATCTAGAGAATTGTGTGAAATAATAAATGTTTGCTGTTTTAAGCTTTAAAGTTTTGGGGCAGTTTATTATGCAACAAAAATTAACTGATGTCACATTGAAGCATATGTACCAGTAGGAGAATGAGTGGTTTTTCCATGTGATTTGTCTCATTTTGACATTCATATTAAAACATCTCAGTGATTTTTCATTTATCCTTCTTACAGATTTTTAAAAACACTTTGATAAAGTTTTTGTTATAAATTCTATTTTATTAAGATGGTGGACATAGTTGAGAAGGGTTTATTTTGTTACTATTTGTTAAGATTGTAATTTTTGTAATTTTAGTTATGATTTTTGGCACAAGTGCCTTAGGGATTATTTGGATAATAATGATACTTGGTTCCCTGGCTATAGAACTAGTAACTTGTTTATTAATTAGTGTTGGAGGATATAACAAATAGTTAACATTGCTTAAAATCATTTTGGGGTGCTGTATTGGATTTCTTGCAATAGCTAAGGTAGCCATTTGATTTGGGAAATTACAATGAAATTTTAAGCCCCCCAACCAATCAAACAGACCCCCTTTGGGCCAGCGGGACCCCAGAGAAACTTTGAAAACTGAGTTGCCAGCCTTCACAAGATGGGATGGGAGGTTGGACCCACCTCATCCCCTCTTTCTATAATAACAGTCATTTAGACTTTCTTCCCTAAGAGATAAATAGAAACCAGCCCTTTGGAAAGACTCGCACCACCCCAATATCAGTGTGATGCTGCGCTTCTCTTTTTTGGTTTTCACAAAACAACCAACTAGCATTTCTTTCAGTAAGAGACCACCAACCATAGAGTATGTACAATCAGGGTTTTTGTGTCCTCTGCTTTACCTTTTGACATCAGAGGGATGAAAACTCAAAGGATTATGCTAACCTTCTGTTTTCGAACTTGAGTCCCCGGAATGGGCATGAATCTGAATTGCACATGTGCATGTTTCTCCTTTCACAAATATTAATGACTCCTGATATAGTTTACTGATTATGTATATTTGGCTACCTCATTGAGCATAAATCCTGATCTTGTTCTTCCCACCCTGGAAGTGTTTGCTTCTGTCTTCTGGCCAGAGGCTACATCTCCTAACCTGTTGGAATACTGCAGAATGCAAACCTTTATGAAAAATAAAGCTCTTCTTTCTACTTTTCAAATTTATGAACCTCATCATTCCTTAGTTGACAGATTATATTTTCTTTAAACTTCTCCTAGAGTACAATTATTGCTACCTTATTTGTTTGTTTTGATTGCCTGTTTTTCTTTGTGAGAAGATTCAGAATTTGCATTCTGAAAGAAATCTTGGCCCTAGCCCCAGCTGCTTCTCTTGGCTCACCTAATGAATGGGGTAGGTTATTCATTCTGTTCAGACTTTGGTCTTTTTTTATTAAGATCCTCAGTTTCTATAAGAGGGTAATTTTTCTAACCTTCTCTGGGTTGACTGTAACAATATATGTCTCTGTACTGCAGTGGCCACATAAAATAGTTGCTCACCATGTACTTGTCAGGGAACATAATCTTACTGTTATGTAGAACCTTTCAAAACTCTGCCAAGAAGAATATTTATGCTGGAATGCTTGAAGGATATATACCATATGTATTTCTCTTTTAGTTTAAAATTAATCCCTTATTTAAGCCCAAGTCTTATATCTGGGCTTACTATATTGATCTTCTTTAGAATTGATTTTATGGAATTGTCTTTTGTCATTTAGTGAAGTTATTGGAAATTGCCCTATAAAATTCATTGAAGGGTTTAATAATAAAATAAAATCTCAAGGTCAGGGTTAGTTGTACCTAATTTGGTCACCTGGCTTATTTTTATTCTATGAACATTATGATCTTGCTTCTTTTGAGGCAGCTGTTGCAACACTTGAAGCCAGATTTTTTGTTTAATTCTAACAAATATAAGGGTCTTATGTCTTCTTTTATATATTAATCTCTTTCTGGTCTGCCTTTTTTTTTCTTTTGCTCTTCCTTGTTCTCCCTTTAACCATTTTAACCTTTATTGTATAGTATATATGTTTCTAGAATAATGTGAGAATTGAAATAAGAAAGCATACATGTGAAGTCCTTGGATCTTTGGTGTTTGAAAAGACAGAATAAATCCACTCAGTCCATTTTCCCCACTAATTATAACTAAAAATGCTGGAAAAATACTAAAAGCAACTACTTTGTAGCTTGAAAACAATAGAAGTAGAATGGGGAGGATACTAAAAACTTGAAGAAGTGTCTCCTATGTTCTGAGTTGCTCATTTTTATTTACTCTTTACTGTCCAGAATTTGACTCAGAGTGGTCCCACTTGTAGAATTGCACAGTGGGCAAGGGAAGCAAAAACTCTCAGAGAAAAAACCATGTTTCTAGCTAGCCTATGGGGAAAGGAGATCCTGCAAGCCAGAGTGTGTAGAGGCAATTCTGTTTTTTTTGTGTGTTTTTTCTTCCTTTTCCCCTTTTTTTCTCCCCTGGCTGCCCTCTGAAGGCAGCCCCAAAAATGGAATGTGAGCCCTTACTCGTTTTTCCTCTCTATTCTTTCACTGCTTTGCCCCAAGAACCACTGCATGGTGGCAGCACGGGTAGCTCAAAATCCCAAGAGTACCCCATCTTTTTTTGCCAGCGATCTGGGAATAGTTGCTCATGGGAACCAGAATTTAGGAGTAATCCCAGAAAGGGGAGAACCAGAGAAAGAGATCCTCATCTTCTGTATATGATTGGCACAAGACCTGGACTCACCCTTACACTGCATATGAGTGGAGAGATTCAAAGGAGCATAATAAAAGCTTTGGAGACTGAACTGACATCAGAACTATGACCCACAGAATGTGAGATAGAACTTTTGGTCTAAACCAACCTGGGCTAATTGCTTGCTAAAATAAACAGCAAAATCAACATTCTACAGAGCATTTTGCTAGGATACAGAGTCTTACAACATGATAATCAAAAGGTCCACTATATAATCCAGAAGTACTTAGCATACAAATAAGGAGGAAAATGTGACCAATATTTAAGGGAAAAGATAATCAACAGATGGCAACTCCCAGATGAACTGGATATTGGAGCTATTAGATGAAGACTTTAAAGTAGCTGCTACAACTGTATCCTCCAGGGTAAAGGCAAACTCTTCTTAAATGAATAGAAAGATAGAACTTTTTAGTAGAGGAATAGAAACTGAAAAAAGAACCAAGTAGAAACTTTGGCACTGAAAAATACAATATCTAAAATAAAAATACAAAGAGTGGGCTCGGTATCAGACTGGATATGACAAAGGAAGGAGTAAACTTGAAGATAGATAAGTGACCCAGTATGGTGGTTCACATCTGTAATCCCAGCAATTTGGGAGGCTGAGGCAGGAGAATTGCTTGAGGCCAGGAGTTCAAGACAAGCCCGAGCAACATAGACAGACCCCGTATCTACCAAAAATAAAAAAAATTCAGCCAGCTATGATGGTGCATGCCTGTAGTCCTAGCTACTCAAGAGGCTGAGGTGAGAGAATCACATGAAGCCTGGAAGGTCAAGACATCAGTAAACCATGGTGATGTCACTATACTCCAGCCTGGGCAACAGAGCAAAGCTGTGTCTCTTCCAAAACAACAACAACAACAACAATAACAATATGTAAATGAAATAATTCAATCTGAAGAACAATGAAGAAAAAAAGAAATTAAAAACAGTGAAGGAAAACTCAGGAATATGTGAGACAGTAACAAAATATCTTATATGTATGTAATTAAAGTTCCAGAACAAGAAAAGAATCTTGTAGAAAACATTTGAAGAAGTAATGGCCAAAAATTTCCTAAATTTGATAAAGTTACACATTTTTAGATTTAAGAAACTCAGTGAATCCCAAACAGGATAAACTCAAAGAAAACCATGACCTGACATATTATAATCCAACTGCTAAAAAACTTAAAGCATAATTATTTTAACTGTTCGCAATTTTACCATTAAATGAAATGCTTATCTTTTTGACATTTTTGTATTCTGCTTTGCTACTCAGGTATGCATTAATATACTTCCTCTTGTGCATAACTGGGAATAGTTAAAAATAAAACAGTGTTTTGTTTTTGTGCAATTATGAAGATAATTTTTTAAAGAACAACTTTGACATACTGTGTTGAAACATTAAAGATAAAGAAATATGTTAGCATAACTCTCCTCCAGACTTATGCAGAGTCATCCTGACAGTTGATTTAGTTGACCCCTCTAGGTTAAAAAGGTTAGTTAGCATATGTTTCTTCACATTTTCACCAGGGAATGTTTTCTTTTTGTCCATTGAAGTGTTTCTAAAATTAAACATGGTTAATCACATCTCATTCTTCTAGAATGTTTAATCTATTTTTTAATATTACAAGTGGCTAGTAGTCTTTATTTAAAAATTCATTGTTAATTATTTTAACTCTCTGAGCTTAACATTTAAATAAGTTTAGGTTCTGCCCAATTTAGTAAAGAAATAAATGTTGCTTCAGTAATTGGTTGTGAAAACTTTTCATCCAAATTTTTGCTAATCATTTACTTAGCATAGAAACTAGATTTTTAAAAATCTCTTTTGTAAGAACCTTGATGTTGACTTAGGATATGTGGTTTTTTAAAAGATACCCTTGTTTCAGTTTTAACAGTTGATGTGTATCTATCTAATTTATCTATAATAGTTACTGATTTGAATAATTAAATTTTTACTTACTGATTTATATCTATGATTATTTATATATACACACATAAATTATAAATCATAGGCTTTATAGATAATATAAGACTTAAGATTAACTTTGTTTATAGGTGGGGAGTCGGGGGGGACAGCATGGGGAGAAATGCCAGATATAGGTGAAGGGGAGGAAGGCAGCAAATCATACTGCCACGTGTGTACCTATGCAGAAATCTTGCATGTTCTTCACATGTACCCCAAAACCTAAAATGCAATTAAAAAAAAGGATTAACCTTGTTTATTTATATATACATATATATATATATATGTATATATAAAGGATTTATATATAATACTTTAATTGAACTTTTATTGATGTATATATTTTAAAGGATTTATATATAATTATAAAGCACATTTATATATATTCAAACATAGACTGGGTCTGTGATTACTTATGTATTTATAAAACAATCATCGATTGGTGGGGCTGGATCAGGTGGACCATTTGCTCATAACTCAGTTTTTCAGCATCTATTGACTTTTCCTAGCTGTATAGAATCTTATATTTTTAACTAAGTCAGTAAGTACATGCTTTGCATTTACCACTAATTTGAAATATATTTATTTTTAATAAAAACACATTTTGTTATCAAAATCTAAATCTTACTGATATTTTAAGGTTAACTTCAAGTCTTGTATTCTCTATAAAGCCTCCCCCAGTTTTTTTCTTTCTTTTTTGATTTTGCATATATATGTATGTATATGTCATGGAATATACATTAAGAATGACCAGGAAAGTCAAACAAAAATTTACTGTATGAACCAGCAATTCCACTCTTAGAGAAATATATGAAAACATTTATCCACACAAATATTTGCACAGGAATGTTCTCAGCAGCATTATTTATAATAACCTAAGGTTGGAAACAAATGCTCATCAACTGATGAACAAATAAACAAAATGTGGTATATCTGGACCATGGAATATTATTCATCATTTTAAAAGGAACAAACCACTGATGAATGCTATGACATGAATGGACTTGAAAAATTATGAGAAGTGAAAGAAGCCAGGTACAAGAGACCACCTACTGTACCATTCTATTTATATAAAATATTCAGAAAAGACCAATCTATAAAGAAAGAAAATAGATTAATGATTGCCCAGTGTTGGGTTGGGGGATGGGATTCATAGTATATGAATATGAGAGATTTTCTTTGGGTGACGAAATGCCCCTAAATGGATTTACTGTGGTCATACACCTTAGTAAATTCACTAAAAAGTCATTGAGTTTTACATATAAAATGGGTGAATTTTATGGTATGTAATATATCTCAACAAAGTTATTTAAAAAAAAAGATTCAAGGTAATATATTTTGTCTCACTATTCAAATTGTAGCCACTCTAAGACCCGCCTTAATGCTTGGCATTTGATAGGTGTGCTTAATGAATTGTTGAGAAATGCTGAGTGTATGATAAAATTATATTGTTTGCTAAGAACAGCAGTAAGGAAAACTTAACTGGCCCCCTCTCAAGTGGAAAACTGCTTGGAGCATTCGAAAGTAGCAAAACAGTATATGTATATCATACGCTAGTTAAAACAATTCTTTAAGCAAGGGATATGTGACCCTGCTCCCATGGCCCCCTCGTGGAGAGTACTTTCTAGTTTGTCCATGATCAGTGTTAAGCAAGCACCAACTGCCCACTTAGTTTATCTTGGTTCTGTGAGAAAACACAGAACACCTGTTTGTTAATAATAATCACCTGTTCAGAGAGAATAACTAGATGGATCACAGTCTGCTCCGGGCCCTCAGC
This sequence comes from Cebus imitator, assembly GCF_001604975.1. Taxonomy (NCBI): domain Eukaryota; kingdom Metazoa; phylum Chordata; class Mammalia; order Primates; family Cebidae; genus Cebus; species Cebus imitator. Next base: position 1,811,199 of record NW_016107585.1, on the reverse strand, counting down.
CTGGAATGCTGTCAGCCCTCTGAGATTCTCAGCTCGGAAGGCTGTTGGCCCCTGGATAGTCCCACTTTGCTGTTCTATCTGGGGGTCTGCTTCTTAATTCCTTCAGTGCTGCCTGGGTGAGGGTCCCCATGGCCAAGCTGGTCTCTGTAATGAATGATTTAATTTTTAATGAGTTTAGCTTTCAAAATTAAATAGAGTATAATACCTAGGAAAGTTTTCTACAGAGGCAAGTCTCAAACCAAAAAATAAGCTAAACAAAGTTTATTTATTTATTTAAAACTTTTTATTCAATTATTAAATAATGAATGAAAATGTAGAAATGATAAATGTTTAGCTCAGTGAATTACTGTATTATAGAATTAACATTTCTGTGTAAATACTACTGAGGTCAAGAAATAGAATATTAAGAATACCCTTGAATCCTGCTTATACCCCTTACAGTCATTATTATCTCCCAGTTCTCCAAATATAACATTATACCGACTTCTAAATCCATTTAGAACTTTTGGCATTTTTGAACTTTACCATAAATGCACTCATTTAGTGTGTAATCCTTTATGTCCGGCTTATTTTGCTCAACTTTGTTCATGAGATATATTTACATTGTTTGATGTAGCTCTTGTTCATCATTGTACAGTACTCCGTAATATAAACATACCAAAATTTACTTTACGGATGGATAGCTAGATTGTTTCTATTTTGATATTACAAGAATGGCACTAAAAACTTTTTTCTATATGTCTTCTTTGCCTATGTGCATTTATTTCTTTTGTATATATACTTTGGAAGGAAATTGCTGGGTTATAGAATATGTGTGTGCGCAACTTGTTTATACTCGTTTAAATCCCTGCCATTGGTGTATGAGAGTTCTGTGTGCTTCACATCCCTGCCAACATTTGCTATTGTCAATTAATTTGGCTTTAGCTATTCTGGTGGGTATTAAAAAAAAAAAATCCCTTTGGTTTTTAATTTTATTCCCCTGGTGATTAATGAAGTTGAACACATTTTCATGTTTTAGTTGGCCATGTGGATAATCTCTTTTATGAAGCACTTGTTGTAATCTCTTCTATTTTTATATTAGTCGATTGGTTACTTAATGATTTTTAGCACTTTTTAAGGTTTTTTTAAATATATATTCTGATTATAAGCCCTTTGTCTGTTGATATTATTTCAAACATATTCTTCCATTCTTGGTCTTATCTTTTTACTCTAATGATGGTGTCATTTAATGCATAAGACTTCTTAATTTTAATGTAACAGCCTTTCCTTTGCTAGTACTTTTTGTATTTTTTAAAATAAATTGCCGTCTATTCCAAGATCCTGAAGAAAGTTTCTTAGAAACACCATCATTTTATCTTTGATACTTAAATCTGGCATTTATTTTCATTTGTGGTGTGTATAATATAACTTTTTTTTTTTTTTTTAATGTTCATCCTGTTGACCCAATACCACTTATTGAAAAGACCTTCCTTTTTTCCACTGTTCTCCAGGGCTATCATTGTCCTAAATCAAGTGCCCATATATGGTTGGTTCTTACGGATTCTCTATTCTGTTTCATTGATCTGTTTATCCTTACACCAATTCCACATTGCCCTACTTAATTACCTTTGCTTAAATTAAGTCTCATACAAGGGAAATTCTTCTACCCAGTTCTTTTTTATAAGAATATGTTGGCTATTTTTGGCCATTTGCAATATAATTTTATATCAATATTTAATATCAATATAATTTTTCAGGATCATCTTGACTGTTTCTAAAAACAAACTGATTTTGTTGGGATTTCATTGACTCTATACATCAGTGTGGAGAGAATTGACACCAAATTTTCTATTTTTATGTGTGTCAGATATGTTTGTCAATTTAATTTTTCAAATTTATAAGCAGGATATTGTTTTTAGCACCTTCTTACCTTTTTGCTATCTATAGACTGTTGTCTGTTGTAGTTATTTGAATCTTCTGTTTTCATTCCTGTTAAAGCCTTTTTTTATTATTTATTTTTATATAGACAAGGCCTTGCTCTGTTGCCCAGGCTGGAGTACAGTGGCACGATCTTATGATCTCAGCTCACTGCAAATTCCACCTCCCAGGTTCAAGTGATTATTCCATCTCAGCCTCCTGAGTAACTGGGACTACAGGTGACATTGAGACAGCTAAGATAGAGTTTTACCCCAGGAATCCCTCATGTCGCCCTGTTAACGGCAAATCCACTTTTCTTTCACTTTTGGACCCCCTTTGAAAGAAGAGCTTAGGCAACCAGTAATCTGTTCTTTTTCATAATTTTTTTTTATCATTTAAGAATGTTTTATAAATGGAATTGTATAGTATGTAATCTTTGAGATTGGCTTTTTTCACTCACCATAACTCCCTGGAGATTTATCTGTGTTGTTGTATATATCAGTAACTTGTTTTTTTATTGCTAAGTAGTTTCTCATGGTATGGATGTACCTAAGTTTAACTGCTCACCCATTGAAAGTTTTTTTTTTTTTCAGTTTTGGCTGTTGTGAAAAAAGTTACTGTGATAATTCATGCATAGGTTTTTGTGTGAACATATATTTTCATTTCTTTGAAATAAATGCCCAAGTGTACTGTTGCTGAGTCATAGTAGTTACATGTTTCATTTTGTAATAAACTGCCAAAATATTTTCCAGAGTGGCTGTATTGTTTTAAATTCCCACTAGCGCTATGTGAAGTATCCAGTTTCTCTGTGTCCACCAGTATTTGGTGTTGCTGTTTTAATGTTAGCTGATCTGATAGTTGAATAGTGATATCTCTTTGTAGTTTTAATTTGCACTTCTCTAATGGTTAATTATGCTAAACAACTTTTTGTGTACTTATTTGCTATCTGTATATCCTCTCTAATTAAATATCTGTTAATGTGTTTTGTCCTTTTTTCCTAATTGAGTAGGTATTTGTTTCTTTACTATTGAGTTTTGAGAGCATTTTACTTAAAAAATATTTTCTCCTAGTCATTAGCTTATCTTTTCATCCTCTTCACAGTCTTTTACAGAGCGAAAGTTTTAAATTTGGTGAATTCCAGTTTCATCATTTCTTTCTTTTATGGTATCAGATCTATGTTTATGGTGTCAAATCCAAGAACCCTTTGCCAAATATTAGATTTTAAAGCTTTTTCTTATATGTTTTCCTTCTAGAACTTTTATAGTTTTTTATTTTATCTTGAAGTATATGATCCATTTTGATTTAATTATTGTATAAAGGTATGAGGTTTTAGGTCAAGGTTCTTTTTTTTTTTGGCCTTGTGTGTGTGTGTGTGTGTGTGTGTGTGTGTGTGTGTGTGTGTGTGTGTGTGTATAATTTTTTGTTTCATTAAGGCGTGGTCTTATTCTGTCACCCAGACTGTAGCACAGAGGCATGATCATGGCTCACTGTAGCCTCTACCTTCTCAGGCTCAGGTGGTCCTGCAACCTCACTCTCCTGAGTAGCTAGAGCTACAGGTGGGCCTCTAGACCATACCCAGCTAATTTTTGCATGATTTGAAGAGATGGGGTTTCGCCATGTTGTCTAGGCTGGTCTCTCAGCTCCTGGACTCAAGTGAGACCTGCCTCAGCCTTCCAAAGTGCCTAAAGGATCCACAGAGGGTCATAATTTGAAGAATTACATACATTTTTTAAAAGCTCCCCAGGTGACTGATACATGGTTAGGGATGAGAATCACTTAACTAGATGATCAGCAAAATGATTCTTGGTCATGAAAATTTATGAAATCCTTTTCTTGAACTGTACTAACAGTAGATGTTAATTAGGGCTCTGAGGCCAAGGGAACAAAATGAATTTGGCAAATGTGGCATGCCAAGGATCCTTTCTGGATGTTTATAATATAGACTTGGCTTAGAGGTAGAGTTCTGGATACATTAGAGAAATATCTATCACCTGGGCGGTGTCTGTATTTGGGAGAGTGTGATGGCATTTGTCCCAGAGTCGAGAAAATCCCTCATATTATGATCCTTTGTGGACTAGATTACTTTCTCATTCCCTTTGCATAAAATTGGGACTATGTATATGCTTTTTGTTGTAAAATTAGTGATAAAAGCGTTCATTTTATACAAATTTCATGTATGAGTTTTCTTAGATGTTATCATAGTGTGAGAAATACAAAGAAATGTAAATTTGAACAAAAATACTTCATAGTGTTATTGTAACTTATCTGTTGTATGTATTCTATTTTAATAGGAAGAGGAGAATATGACATTAGTTTCTAATATTTATTAGGATAATTTAGGTACATGTAAAATAAATCAGATAAATATTTAAGTTAGTTTGTTAAGAAAAATATTAAGTAATTGTGCAGATTTTAGAAGACAGGACAAATTGAGAAAGTAGCACATGAATTTATTTATTTTTTTATTCATTCTTAACAAATATTTGAGTGCCTTTTTTGTGAAGGCACAATTCCAGGCACCTGGAATACTATTAGTAAAAGAAACTATGCTTGAGAGCTTACATTCTAACAATAAGGATAGTCAATGAACAATATATATAATAAATAAATTATGTAGTATGTTGGGTCTAGTACAATGGAAAAAAGAAATATAGAACAAGTTATGGAGCATTGGGAGTTCTGGAGGTTTGGAGAGAGGGCAGATGTCAAAATTTAACAGGATAGAACTGAACTTAATGAAAAGAAGACATTTATGGAAAGGTAAGAAGGAGGCAAGGGAATCTTAGATGCCTGGAGAAGTGTGTTAAGATGATCAGAAGAGCCGGTACAGAGGCCAGAAAACAGGAGGATGTCTGATGTGTTTCTGTCTTCTAAATTTTTCAAGTTAATTACAAATTATTTGTTAAGTTCATAATGTGAAATATGTAAGTGACATTTAATGAACATAACCTGATTTTACAAATACCTTTTCTTAGGTGGTAGAGAAACTCCCTAAGTGGAATTCACATTGGCTTGTGAGTGGGCCTGAGATTATAAATTTTGCTTTGAATCCCTTTGTAACTCACTGGCCTGGTAGAACTTTCAAGGATTTCAAGATATCATATGTCTTAGGAGTTTTTTTAGTTCTCGGTATTCTGGGCTCCTTGCCTTGCTTAGGCCTTAAACTCCCAGAGTTAATACTATAGGCTAAGTGTTACTGGAAAATACTTTGAGAGTTTGTGTTGAACGAAACCCTTTATATTTTAAGCCTTTTTTTTTTTTTTTTGTCCAGATTGAGTGCTTTGTGTTTAAGGAAATAAGGAAAGAATGGTTCTAATAAAATAATTAGAATCCTTTGTTCTGATACAATTTACATACTATTATTCTCTCAAGGATAGATTCCAACTTTTATTTCTCATGTGTAGCTTTTTTTTTTTAAAAAAGTTTCATTCCAGTTGTCTTTTCGCTAATTACTTGGGACCTTTATGAATATTAATTATGATATAATACTGAGCTGTATAGTAATGCTATATAGTTCTATCTGGTCCCAAACTATTCTGATTTGATAGTTTCCAAGGTCTAATTTTATTTTTTTCCAGTGTCTAATTTTAAATTTTATTCTATATTCTCCTTCTGTACGCATTTGCCAGCTGTCACCTCTTCCATTTGTTCTCTTCTTCTTTCTAATTCTTTCTTCTACTTTAATCTGTTACTAATGCAGATAAAGGTAAATAAGTTGTTAATGTTATTGGTCCAGGTAAAGATAAGAAAATAAACTTACTTTCTACTTAAATTATCTCTAAGGAAAGTTCCTGGTGATAGTTTGAGGATTTTAAAATACCTTTCAAGAAAATAAACTGGTTTTTTATTATTTTCACAATAATAGAGTTTTAATGTTACTTAATTTTTTTTCAATGCCAAGTTCAAGTAAAATGACGCTTAACAGATTTTTAAAAAATAAACTCCTCTTCCTTTACTCAATAGTAAAAATGGAAATGAGTGATTGTTTAAAAAAAGGAGTGCCTTTGTATTGTTTGTGTAGGTTGATCTAGTGAATGTATAGATTATTCATTGTAAAATTGATTTAGTTAAGAAGTTATGTTTCTGCTTTTTGTTTTAAAAACAGGGTGTCAGCTGGAAATAGACAAGATTATATATTGAAACAATTTTTTTAAAAGGACTTCTGAAAAAAAGGAGTTATAAAGTAAAAAGTAAAACAGTAATTTGTAAGTTTGAATGTATGAGCCTAAAGATTCCTTTTCAGCTGGGTTTGGTGGCTCATGCCTGTAATCCCAGCACATTGGGAGGCTGAGGAAGGAGAATTGCTTAAGACCAGGAGTTCAAGACCAACATAGGCAGCATAGTGATGCCCCATTTCTCCAAAAATAAAAAACATAAAAAATTAGTTGGACATGGTGGCACACACCTGTAGCCCTAGATACTTGGGAGGCCGATGGTAGAGGATTTCTTGAGCCCTGTAGTTTGAAGCTGCAGTGGTCATGGCACTGCACTCCAGATTGGGTGACAAAGTGATACCATTTCCAAAAAGATAAAAAAGATTGCTTTTTCATTTTATTGTTGATAAAAATCCACACATGCTAGGTGCTATTGGGGTGGAGTTTCACTTTTAAGTTTACTTTCTTCTTCATGTTGTTTCCAATAGTATAAAATCAATTGTTAATGCTGAATCTTGAACTTGAATTTAGGAATATGTTTATTAAATCACACTGGAAATATGCAGGACCAAGATCCATGGAGAAAACTAAGAAAAAGTATAATTTTTGATTTTTTAGTTAACTAAGATGTTCTTATTCATTGCTAGCTTGCCTTTGTTTCTTCTTGTATCATGGAACAAAATCTTACAGACATAGACTGTCTCTTTTTAAAATCTCTTCTGCTTCCTACTGTATGGTTTATGAAAAAAAACAAACAAACAAAAAAAAACCACGACCTGAAATTATTCGTAAAGCACTCACCAAATCAAGAAATAGTGTAACGTGTGCTTTGATTTCAGGTATTCTTTCCTCTTGTGCCTGAGCATATAATATAACACAATGCAATACAATACACAATAATGCAGAGTGTACCTGAGTTCTGTTTCTCATTTATAAAATATGGTGACTATTGAGATGTTTCATGCCTGGGGCATGTTGCTTTTTCAGATTCTTTCATTACCAGTAAAGCCTTTTTTGGCAATTAAAATAATTACATAAACAATTTAGAACTTGTTCACAGATTTGGAAGAAAAGTATAAAACAAGGGAGTTGGAAATCTTATCTAAAGGCAAGCAGATAGCAATCTAATTGGTAAAGTATTCAGTCTGTCCATTTATGTTTTACATAGTTGTATGAAATCATGTAGCAAGTTACTTGTAGCTTTATAATTTTTAAGGATACTTCTTAGTAAATAAAGCTGTTAAGTGTCGTGTTTCTTCCAGCTTTAGAATAATAAAATTTGCTATAATTGAGATATTAGTATTTTGTCCCTATAAGTTTCTATTTCCTATGAATAATCTTTAAAGGAAGATTTTAATATAAAAAACTTTAAATTATTTTGAAGGAGAGTGGTCTGCATTTTTTGTTTTATTTTTTAATATAAGTAATCATGTTGATTACAAAGCACATAGCTTTCAGAGTTTGATTTTACAATCATGTTTGTTTTGAATTTTGTTTGATACATGGATTCCATAAACACTTAAAAACGTTGATGTACAGATTTAGATTTTGCACATTAGAATGCACGTTGATACTTTTTAAATTCCAAAACTAAACTACCAGAATCAAAATTAATGTTTAATAATTTAAATTTTTGCATATGGACTTTATTATTTAAAGAAATTTTGAAGTGCAATGTCTTTGATACCTAAGTGGGGGCTTCACACTGTTTATTTGACTAGGTGAGAAAACAGCTAACTTTTAAAGTATTGATTTACTTACTTGATAAAGACTTCTCTCTAACTCCACACTGCAGAGACAGGCAATGCAGGAATTTGTTTCATTGTTCAATTTTATTTTGGAAAATTGTCATTTTCTTTTACAAAAAATATTATTGCTCTTTTAATTAGAGTCGTTAAAGCATTTTGCCTTAAAAAGCCATTTTGTTTTTTATAGATTTAAAAACTACTAATAATAAATGTAGCAAATCAATGAAATTATTGGTGCTATAAACATAATTTTGCTTTTAAAAATTCTGCATTCTACTCCTATATTTAAAGTAATGATTTAAGTGTTAATAAGAACTAACAAATGTGTACTCAGACTTATGAGTATCCATGAAAAACTTCATCCAAAGCCATAAAGTTTAAAATATAATACTAGTAGCTACCAGCTGCTAAAAAATTTCATTTGCTGATTTCATTCTTTTACCCCTTTGTAATTTAAATGCCTTTATTTAAAAGTTAAGGATATTGTAAAGTATATAGCATTTTAAGATTAGATGGTGTCCAGAACATATAGTCCAATGAGTTAGCCCAGTGTAACTGGAGGAATTATTAAATGACACTGACCTCATTTCCTTTAGAACAATGAAAATTAATAGTTTCACATTTTATTAGGCTGATATTCCAGATGTAGTGTACATTTAATTAAGTGTAGTTCCTTTTAGTTATGGTATGTGTATCTGTTTTTTGTCGCGAATTCTTTCTAGTTTTACAGTTTTCCACATGTTTTCTTTCACCATTTATGATTTTTTTCAAAGCAGAACTATAAGGACTTAAATCACTTTAGCATGCAGCAAAACAGTTCCCATTCAAACAATAAACGCCGTTTTAAAAAGCCTTTAGATCTTCTGTCACTTCATAAATATAAATGTATAAAAATGTTATGCAGTTGTAGTGCCCACCTGCTAATTAAATGCAGATTTTCTCAAACTCGTTTAAAATCTATTTGTTTCAACTCTGTCTCTGTTCAGAATACATATGGCCCTTGTGAAACTAATTATGCTTATGAAGCAGCTGTTAAATTTAGTGCAACTAGTTTTATCCAATATTTTACATTTTAATTGATTACCTGTGAAGAAATTAGCAAATTAACACTTATTGTACAGTAACGGAATGGTCTTTTATGGTTACTTTCAGATTTAACAAGGGAACCAGGCACTGATGGAATAAAGACATTTCTAGGATTTTTAGATAGGAAAGTTATGGGTAGACCCTGATTATCTGGTGTGAAAATTTAGGAAGACTGATGAGTGATGCTAAGCATCTGTGTGTTCTGTATCTTAAACATGAGAAGCAGATTGGAAAGTAATAGCTTTTTCACAGAATTTTGGTAACATATGGGCTTATCTGGATCTAAGAAGTCTTTGAAGATCTTTGAACTTGACTAAATGACTTAACCTTTGGCATAGTGGGTGGGTTATATGCTTTTTTAGTGGGGAGGCACTGACTTTCTGTGTTTATCTTTTGCGTTTTTTCCCTCTTTCCAATTCTACCTTTAATATCTTTTCTTAAACATGGAGAGACCAGAGATGATGATTGGGAATTTGTAAGGTTGATATGATGAGAATTCCAAAATATTTGCTTAAATGGACCACTTATAATAAGATAGGGTTAAATATTTTAATAATATTTTAGAAATTAGTCTGTGTAAACCTTTATTTTCTGTTTTATGGATTTTATTTGAAAATGATACTGCAATCAGACCTCATTGGCGGTATGTCGTAGTTGAAAGGATGTGGACAAACCTGAGATTAGATTTCAGTTTTATCACTCATTGGCTCTGTGACCTCTGAACTTTTAAGAGCCCAGTTTTCTCAAAGTAAAAACAAAACAAAACAGTTGTCCCCCAACAGGAGAAAAATACCCAAAACACCAAAAGAGGATGATAACAGCTATTTGTTTAAAACTGGAGAATTGAGTGAGATAAAGTACATGAATATAACTTGCAGGCTTCTTAGGACATAGAAGATCCTTGGTAATAATAGGGGACAGCGTTATGCCCTATCACATCACTAAACGGGACATATGCTAAACAAGCATATTACTATACATATTTTAGAGCATTAACTCTTACAGTAAAGGAGAGATTGGTTTTGATTTTTATTTGCCAGCTTTGCATTCTGATAGCTCAGTAGTAAAACTTGATATAAGTTATAGGTCCAAGTGAATGTCTCTGGCATTTTGATAAGATATGTTATTCAGTTGAGCAATATAACTAGAATTACATATCAGAAATATACAAATAACCCCTCTTTCCAAACAATTGATCTACAGCAACTGGAGACTTGAGCCTCTGCCTCTGGTAAGGACACTTGACCCTGGTTTTACAGTTTGGAACATTTGACACCTATGCTGATCTCAACAGATTTCTCTAAGACAGATGAGGGTCAGTAAGTAATCAAAGTGAAAATATTTATTTCCTTAATTTGTCTTAGTTAAAATTCAGAATGTTTGCATTTTCCCCAAAGAAATAGTGTTGTTGCTGGTAGGTGTATTTGTATAAGGTTTCAGGTAATTTCTGAATAGGCTTGTATGGATCAGACTGAAAAACTGGCCACTGTGATGTTTATGGTGAGTTTCAAATAACGGATATATAAACAAAGGTTCAAATAATTTTTTTAACCTTTGAATGGAAAAATTTAAGCATTCATTGAAGAAGAGAATAGTATAATGAACTCTCACGCGGTCATGAGATAACCTCATCACCTAGCTATACTTTACCAATATCAAGGCTTATTTTTAGACTTTGTTAGAATGGGTCTAGGATACATTTTTTTCTGGCTAATTTTGCTCCAGTGTTAATACCTGACTCTATGCAATGCCTTTGATATGAAATGTACATTTTTTTCTGGCTAATTTTGCTCCAGTGTTAATACCTGACTCTATGCAATGCCTTTGATATGAAGTGTATCCACTCTGGCTGGTGGGAACTCTTTCTCCCCCTGTGTGATATTTAGGAATTTTACTGTTTTCTAGTATATTTTCCCATGGTCCCATGGAATTTCACCTCTCATATTTATAGATTAGAACTCATCAGAAGATCAAGGGGACCCTACTTCAGATTTCTGTATTCCTCTTTGAGTCCAACTTCCTCCTCTTTGATACAGTGCTTTGCAAATCCTAGCCACCTTCTTCTACCTGAAGGTCTATCTCTGTCTCCTTAGCTCAGCAAATCCACCAGGCTTTTGTTTAGGTTCCCTCTTCCTGCTCTGTGGTCTGGAAAGTTTCTAGAGGCAGTAAACTGAGGCACACTTAAGGTACCTTTATTTCCTTTTTTGTGGGATCATAGTCCTATGTTGCCTGTTGTGTAGTATCTGAATCAGTTGTTTCATATATTTTATCTGCTTTTCTAGTTGTTTGTGGTAGAAAGGTTATTTTCATAGCTTTTAACCTTTATGAGCAAAAGTTGATTTAAATCTAAATACTAATTATTTTATTTGTGATTTCTCTTAAAAAAATCATTTCCATGAAGTGTTTATCTACCTTACTAATCTGTCAAAGAATCAACTTTGGTCTTTCTTGATCTTTTGTTTTATTATTTTTTGTTTCTTTTCTCTTTCTTTCTTTCTTTTTACCTTTTGAGTTTACTTTTCTGTTATTTTTCTCTTTGAGTTTGATACTTAGATCATTTATTTTTAGCTTTTATTCTTTGCTTGTATGTGCATTTATAGCTCTATAAATTTTCCTCTGAGCTGTGCTTTAGCTGTATTCTACAAATTTTTGATGTGTCATATTTTAGCTTGCATTTAATTCACGTATTTAAAAAATTCTCATTGTGATTTCTTCTTTCTCATGAGATAAACATATATTACTTAATTTCCAAACATTTAGGGATTCTTCTAGTTGTCTTTTGTTTATTGTTTTCTTCCTTCATTGCACTGTAGTTGGAAAACATAATCTGAATGATATCTCTCTTTGAAATGTGTTGAGGTTACCTTGTGGCCCACCATATAGTTTATTTTAGGAAATGTTATAGGTACGCTTGATAAGACTGAGTATCCTGCAGTTTTGAGGTATAGTTAATAGGTAAATTTAACCATTCATTCAAATCTTCTGTGTCTTTACTTTTCAAATTTACATTACAAATCCACAGTCAAGATTTTGCCTTTAAGTTTTGTCAACTTCTGCTTTACATGTTCTGAGGCTCTTTTATTACGTATTTACAAATTAAGGATTGTTAGATTAATACATGCTTTTGGGATTACATTTATCATCATGAACTGTCTCTATTTCTAATAATAGTCCTTATTTTGAAGTCTACTTTATGTGATATTGGTATGGTTTCACCATCTTTCTTTTTGTTAGTGCCTGCATGATTTTTTATTTTCCTCTGCTTTTACTCTAAACCCTTCTTTGGTTTAATACTTAAGATGTTCATTTTGAAAGTTGCTTGTAGTTTGTTGCCTTCAATTGGACAATCTTTCAGTTGCATTGTTTAGTCCATTTATATTTATTAATTACTGTTGTATTTGGATTTAATTCTACCGTCTTGTTCTTTGTTTGCTGTTTGTTTAATCCATTTCTCATTTTTTCTACTTCTTTATCTTCTTTGGACTAATTTTATTTCATTTTCTTCTCTATTAGGTTACCAGTTTATATTATTTTAATTATACCTTGAGTGACTTACCTAAAAATTGTTGTATGATCTTGACTTATATGAGTCTAACATAAATTACTACTTTTATTACTTTTTTTTGTTCTGTAGCTTTGATTCTCAAAGGATAGCTTGGCTGGATGTTACATGGCCAGTGGGATGTAACATGGCCAACACACTTTTTTCCCTCTTGAATTTCTCAAGAAAAATTAAAGACATTGTCTTGCTATGTATCATTTAGTTGGGTATCAACTTGTCTTACTATGTTAGTGACTTTATCAGAGTATTCTTTTTCCTTTATCTTTAATGAGCAGTAACTTAATTAGGATGTATCTCAGGTTTGATTATGGGTGGTTTATTTCCCTGTGGTGGACCCTTTCTACATGTGGATGCCTTTAGTTCCAGGATTGTTCTTGCATTATGATTGTAATAATCTGTTACCTTGTATTTTCTTTTGAAATCTCAGTTAGTTGGATTGTGTGCCTCTTCTTTCTATAACTTTCTCTGGAATTTTTCTACTAATTTTGTTTTCTTTCTCTTGGCCCTTTTCATCATTAACTTCTGTGTCTCTTATTATATTAGTACCTTGTAATTTAGTATTCATTTCTGAGATGACTTTTTAATTTTATTTTTATTTTAAATAAATTGATTTTTTCCCTAAAATCAGGTAACAGTCATTTCATATCTCTCTGTTGTTTGTCCATTTTTGTTCTGGAATTTTTTGCTTGTTTCTTTATATTTGATTTGTTTTGGAGTGTTATGTTATAGTCTTCTCTACTTCATAGTTTTTGGTGAGATATATTTACATTAAAATTTTTTTTTGAATATTTCTGTTTTTTATAGTTGCTTTGTATGGATGTTGGATTCTCTTTTTATGTCGTTCTTGATAATTTTCCTGGATCAACAGTAATAGACAACACTGGATGGACTGAAGATTTTATATGGCTTTAAGCCTTCTTGAATGACACTGTATTGTTTAGCATAGTGAGGTGGAGTTTCTTTCTTTTTTAAATTTTATTAGAGATAGGGTCTTCGCTCTGTTGTGCAGGCTGTGGTACAGTGGCTCACTCCAGTTTTAGCTTACTGCAGCCTTCTAACTCCTGAAGTTAAGTGATTCTCCCACCTCAGACTCTCAAGTAGCTGAGACTATAGACATCATATATGATCTTGTTTTTGTAGATCCATGAACTTCAGCATCTTGCTTCCTAATGTTTCTTCATCACCAAGCCACTAGTGGATGCCTCCCTTTCCAAAGTGAAGCTCTTTCCTAGTGTGTAGGTCTTTTTTAAAAAATTTCTCTTATTCTTATTGTTTTAGTTGGAATTCAGTAGGAAGTGAAATTAAGTATCCATGTTCAAAATGTCATCCTGACATGGAATCCATGTTACTTTTGTTCAATGTATAATTATTTAATTTAAATTACAGTTTTATTTTATGGTAAATGTAGTCTTTATAGGTGGGACTTAACTGAATAGACCACTTGAAGTATTGTAGTTTTCCTTTGAACGACAAAATATTAAGGTATTTGTTTTGATTACATGTGTTTAGAACTTATTAGCCAATTAAGAAACTTGACAAATCATTTTTTTAAGGCAGTAATTCATTTTATGTAGAGATGTTGCAGGGACTTTTCTTATTCTGTAGATATTGAAAGCATTTATCTGGTATAATAGGACATCTTGCTGTCCATTTATTGCTTATATATTGGGTGGTCTAGAGTGCCACATTTTTTATCAAATGTTTCTTTGCTTATAATAGATCTCCATATTGGCTTTGGTACTCTAGAGACTTCTAGAGTGATTTATCAGAAATGTGTTTATTTAAGGAATGAGGGACAAATAACAACTTAAATTTTAATATAGTTTCTTTGGCTTTTTGTTTGTTTGGTCTGGGTAGGAAATCTCTTTACTCTGAACTTGTACTTTCTTCTTGATGAGGACCATTCAGATTTGTAAGTAAAGTTACTTCATGAAGTAAATGGAGTTCTTCATATGCTCAGGATGTGAGTTTTATTCAAAATTATGTAAAATCAATTCTTATGACAACTAAGAAGTTAGCAGCTTAGTTTGTTTCAGTCTGTTCTTGGTTTCATGGTTGTTTTTAACAGCCTTTAATAATTTTTTCTCCCTGTGTTTTCACATTTCCTACCTTTTTCACATATATTTTCTTCAGAGTAACTTTTTGCCACTTTTAATCCATAAGCATGATTAAGAGGCATAAAGTATGAGGATTAAAACAATGATCATTAAGACATAGAGGGCAGAGGGAAGGTCCAGTAGATTATACTATGCATACTGTGATGTTTTAAACCTTACTACTTTCTTTGAATTTGACATCATGTGACTTGACTTATAGATCTGCTATTGCTATCATAGTTTATTGAACCACACCAGCAACATTTATAGAATACACCAGAATTTTTAAGACATGAATTGCTTGTAGGGTGAATAATGAGCACAATTCTTTTAGAAAATGTCAGGCATATGTTTTCTATAGTAGAGCTTTTGTGTTAGGGAAAACTGTGAGATGGGTTTGGAGACAACTGAGTTTCTTAATTAATTGGTAAGTCGGGAGAAGTAGAAGATTGGGAAATAAGGTGCTAGGGAGGGTTGAATAGGTAATACTTGATAGAAGACCTCACTGCTAATTGCAGTATCCTGTTTTTCTATAACGGCGATAAAAATGTGATCAGACTCTGCTTCCTCTGGGACAGTGCCAATTTAGCCCTGTTGTCTTCATGTTATAGTACCTCCTTCAAGACCTGCATGTGTTCCCTAAATATTTCCTTTTTGTCATCCAAAGTCTTGAAGGCTTGGATGATTGTGATATGATCTTCCTGTTAATAGCAAACCTCTGAAGATTTGTATTTGGCTGCCGAGGGTTATCTGTGAAGACATAGATTTTAGTCCTTCAGATTATTATTACTCACCTTCCTATACTGTATAAAAGACATGCATTGAACCTTGAGTGATTCTTATGCCAGCTTTGAGATTTCAACTGAGCAAACTCAGTTCTATCTCCAAACCCGTTTCACAGTTTTCCCTAACACAAAGACTCTGCTATAGAAAACATATGCCTGGCATTTTCCAAAAGAATTGTGCTCATTATTCACCCTACATCTTCATGCAATCAATTCATGTCTTGAAAATATATAAGTGAAGTCACATAAGATCTATAAGTGAAGTCACATTCTGTCAAAATCAGAATGCTGCTTTTCATTAGCTATGGTACAAGGGAAACATATTTCATATGCTTCTTATTCAGATTTTAGAAATTCACTCAAATTAATACCTCCCTCAGTTACTTCTTTCCTAGTGCCTGCCTCCTTTTCCCAAATCACTTGTGTTATTTCACAACTCAATCAGGTAGTAGTATTTCGTCCTCATGGTAAGGTAAATATTACTGTCATTTTACAGATAAGAAAACATGCTTAGAGAGGAAATAGCTTGTTCAAGGGCAGTATTATTTGAGTATTTATTTATCTTTTAAATCTGAATACATATGTAACTTTGAGCATATTCGTAACAGATACATTTAGTTTTAAGGGTACAGTAAAAACATGATTTTACCAAAATCCACCTCATCTAGAACCACAAATGGTCGTGTATTTTGTCCAACAGTATTTTTTTTAAATAAAAAGAGGCAAATGAGTAAGAAATGAGCTTTTGTTAGAGATTTAGTTTAAAAAGAAGCTCTTAGAATTGTATTAACATTTAAACTAACTCACCTGTCTTTTGTTACTCTATATTCACAGCTAGCTGGCAGAATCATATTTTGGTCCTAATCAAAATGTAGACCCAAATAATGAAAATATGCAGTATGTCTGTATGCATTTAATGTATTTGTAGTGGCTGAGGTTATCACAAAAAAGGCTCCCTTCCATTTATATTGTTACTGCTTTTTTTAAATCAGAGAACTTTAAAATTTGACTGATTATTGCTCAAAGATGTTAGTAATCTGTTAAAATTTCCACATATTTATACATAATAGAAAATTTAATCAGAAAGGAATCAGGTAACAGACAGGAAGTTGTGATGATAAAATTTTGATATAGAAAGATACTTGTGTCAAAATTAAGGAATAGTCAAAGAAACATCGATCAAATGGCAGAGATTTCATATTTGCAAATTAGGACAATAATTGTGTTAACATTAGTAGCAATAAATATTGTAACTTCAGGTTGATGTAGTAACTCATACCTATAATACCAGAATTTTGGGAGGTTGACACAGGAGGATCACTTGAAACTAGGAGTTTAAGACCAGGCTGGGTAAAATAGTGTAAAATAGTGAGACCCCGCTTACACACACACACACACACACACACACAAATGTAAAATAATGAGACCTCACTTACACACACACACACACACACACGCATGCACGCACACACGTTGAGCATGGTGGCACACATCTGTAGTCCGAGCTGCTTTGGAGGCTGATGTGGGAGGATCGCTTGAGTCAAGGAATTTGAGATTGCAGTGAGATATGATCACCCAAATGTACTCCAGCTTGGGTGACAGAGTTAGACCCTGTCTCTAATAAATAAAGGAACAAAGGAATGTAGGAAGGAGAGGAAAGAAGAAAAGAAAAAGGAGAAGAAAGGAGGAAGCAAGAAAAGGAAGAAATTTCTCAAAATCACATTTAAAAAAGTTTGTAGGCTCATGATCCAGTATTTTTCTTTATTCATTAAGTGAGCTCGTTAGAGAGACGAGGACAAATATATTGCTGCTGAAAGCCATATAATTCTCCTCAAGACTTACGTATATCCTGATATGGTTGGCTCTGTGTCCCCATCCAAATCCCATCTTTTAATTTCCACGTGTTGTGGGAGGGACCCCATGGAAGATGATTGAATCATGGGGACAGGTCTTTTCTATACTACTCTCGTAGTAGTGAATGGGTTTCCTGAGATCTGATGGTTTTAAAAACCAGAGTTTCTCTGCACAGCACTCTTTTTGCCTGCTGCCACCATGTAAGATGTGACTTGCTACTCCTTGCCTTCTACCATGATTCTGAGGCCGCCCCAGTCATGTGTAACTGTAAGTCCCATAAACTTCTTTCTTTTGTAAATTTCCCAGTCTCAAGTATGTCTTTATCAGCAGCATGAAAATAGACTAATACATATCCTGAGTATCTAGGATAAATTCATGTGATCTCTCCATCATCCACATTTTTGGTAATTGGTATTAGTTATTTGTATTTGCTCTTTTTCTTTCATTTGATCAGTATAGCTGAGACATTAATTTTATTGATATTCTCAGGGCACCAGATTTTGGCATTGTTATTTTCTCTATTGTTTTCTCTTCCATTGATTTTTCTCTTTAATGTTTCCTTCTTTCCATCTACTTTGTGTTTGTAGTGCTTTGCACTTCTTTTTGTAGCTTCTTAAAGTGAAACCTTCGGTAATTGATTTTAGATATTTCTTCTTTTCTAATATAAACCTTTAAAACTGTAAATTTCTCCCTAAACATTGCTTTAGCTGCATCCCACAAATTCTCATATGTTGTATTTTTCATTTTCATTCAGTTCGAAATATTTTTAAATTTCCTTTGTGATTTCTTAGTTAACTGATGGATTATTTAAAAGTATATTATTTAGTTTCCATATATCTGAGTTTTTCTATATGTCTTTTTGTTAAATTCTAATTTAATTCTGTTTTGTTCAGATAAGCATGTTCTGAATGATTTCTACGTAGGAATTGACTTTTTGATCATCATGAAGTATCCATTTTTTATTTTGGGCGATACTCTTAGTTTCTGAAGTTTATTTTATGTGATATTAATATATTAACTTTAGCTTTTCTGTGCTTGCTGTTTGCATGATGTATACATTTTTAGCCATTTACTTTTAACCTATCTGTGTCTGCTTATTTAAACTACATATTTTGTAGATAGCATACAGTTGTTGTTTTAGATGGCATATAGGATTGCTTTTTATTCATTTGACAAACTCTACCTTTTTACTATATTTTATTAATATCTAATGTGCTTATTGGTATAATTAGATTTAAGTCTATCATTTTATTATTATTTTATGTCTATCCCCTCTTTTTTTCTTTCTACTTCCTTTCCAACTTCCTTTTGGATTAATGAGTATTTTTAATAATTCCTTTTAAGTTAATCTATTTTCTTTTTAGCTATACTTATTTTCTTCTTTTTTTTAGGAGTTGCTCTAAGGATTACAATGTATGCTCTTAACATTTCAGTGTACTTAGAGCTATTATTTCACCATTTGATGTGGAATATAGAAACCTTTTAAATGTATAGGTTCATTTACCTGCCCCATGTTTTATTCTGTAGAAGTTATTTGTATTATGTATACCTTTATTGTAAACCCTATAGTAAAATACTATTATTTTTACTTTAAGCACTTATATGTATTTTAAATAAAGGGAAATAAACAGTTTTTGATACTTACCTATATATTTACTTTCTAGTAGTCTTTATTCCTTTCTAAAGATTCATGTTTTCTTCATCTGTTATCATTTCTTCTCTGCCTGAATAACTTTCTTTAGTATTTATTCTAAAGCAAGCTTTTTGTTGATATTTGTTTACTTTTTCTTTGTCTCAAAAATGTCCTTATTTTTATTTTTGAGAGATATTTTGGCTGGATATAAAATTCTAGGTTGACCTTTTGTGTTCTTTCACCATGTTAAGAATTTCATTCCACTGTCTTGTGATTTCCATTGTTTTTGATAAGAAGTCAGTGACAATAATTTGTATCATTGTTTCCCTGTATGTAATGTGTTGTTTTTCCTCTGAATACTTTCAAGATTTCTCTTCACCTGTAGTTTTAATCAATTTTACTATAGTGTTGCTAATTATGGTCTTCTTAATATTTATCTTACTTGGAGTTTGTTCAACTTTTATAGAATCTGTAAATTTGTCTTTTACTAAATGTGGAAAACTTTACTCACCACTGAAAAATTGTTTTCCGCCTCATCCTCTGTTTTCTCTATTTCTGGGTTTAAATAAACATGTTAGGCATTTGAATCTTGTCATACAGATCCCTAACGGTCTTTCTTTTCTTATTAACAATCTTTTTTCCTCTTAGTTTTTCATATTGGATAATTTTGATTGATTTATTTGCATGTATACAGATTTTTTTCCTCTGTTATTAACAGTCTGCTTTTAATCTCATCCAGCATAATTTTAATTTCAGAGATTGTGTTTTTCAGTTACGGAATTTTTTCTGGTATTTCTATTCAGATTGCTTAACTTTATATTCATTGTAAGCCTCGTTACACTTACTGCTTTAAAATCCTTATCTGCTAATTGTAACATCTAGTTTAATCTCAAGGTTGCTCTCCATATACTGTCTTTTCTCTTAAGAATAGAACACATTTTTTATGTTTCTTAACATATCTAGGAATTTTGGATTTTTGTCCTAGACAAGGTAAATATCGTATTATGAATACTCTGTTGTTTTCCTCTGAAAAACATAGTTTTGTTTGTTTATTTATTTGTTTAGCAAGGAAATCACTTGGTTAGGATTAAAATTGCAACAATTCTGTTTTTGTGTTTGTTTGTTTTTTGTTTCTTTTGAGACAGAGCCTTTCTCTGTTGCCCAGGCTGGAATGCAGTGGTACCATCTCAGCTCCCTGCAACCTCCGCTTCCCAGGATCAAGTGATTCTCCTGCTTCAGCTTCCCAAGTAGCTGAGATTGCAGGCATGTGCCACTGCGCCCAGCTGATTTTTGTATTTTTAGTAGAGACAGAGTTTCACCATGTTGGCCAGGCTGGTCTTGAACTCCTGACCTTAAGTGATATGCCTGTCTCGGCCTCCCAGAGTGCTGGGATTACAGGCGTGAGCCACCACGCCTGGCAAGAAGATAAAATATATTTAATATTCACTAAGTGGAAGTGGATCATCATAACGGTTGTCATCCTCATCATCTTCATGTTGAGTAGGCTCAGGAGAAAGAGGCAGTGGAGGGGTTTGTCTTGTTCTCTCAGTGGTGACAGATGGAAGAAAATCCACTTATAAGTGGATCCATGCGGTTGTTGACCCATGTTGTTCAGGGGTCAACCTTAGTTGTTTTAAAAAATTTTCTGTAAGATTGTCAGTCTGGTAGAGGTTTTTTTCGTTGTTTGTTTGTTTTTTTTTTTTTTTGGTCAATAACGTAACCAGAACCTGACTGTAATGCATTTAACGCAAAGAATAACTGGATTAGAGTGGATCAGTATTTGTATTGGAACAATTCAAAATAAGAAATAGATATGGAAGCAAAGATTGTAAAGGTAAGGAACATCCTATCCTTGTAACTTAGATTAGATACATTATTTGAGGATGTGAATAATTAAGACTTGATTTGAACTTTTAAGGCTAACTTTCAACTGCATTGTAGTTTCGTGTAAAGTTAGCAATATATATTTCCCTCATATTATTTTAAATGAGAGCATTTACTCATAAAGAATCATATTCAGGTGCTTGCTTCACATGGTTATTTAATTTCTGAGTTCATAACTATGTAATATTTTTCAGGTAATTTAAAGAGTATTTACATTGCACAATACAAATTATAAACTAAATTTATTTAACAAAATCTGTTTACTGTAGGTCCAGGTCAAGACCTCGTCCACGTTCTCATAGTCGTAGCAGTGAAAGGTCCAGTCACAGAAGAACGCGTAGTCGGTCTCGGGATAGAGAACGACGTAAAGGCAGAGATAAAGAGAAGAGAGAAAAGGAGAAGGATAAGGGGAAGGACAAGGAATTACATAACATCAAACGTGGGTAAGTTGAAGCAAATCTTACGTGGAGAGGACTTGGTGATTCCATGGTGATGTTCAAACTAAATTTTTGTTCTTTGAGTTTTTCTTGTAGCTCAATTGCTATAAGAGTAGAAGAAAGGGAATAACGAGAGAATACAGTAGAGAAAGAAGAAAGGATAAATAAAAATATTTATCTCAGATTTTTATTGTGGTACATTTTCATTTTTAATTTATTTTTAGTTAATGATAATATAACAAATCTTGGAATCAATATAAACAGCATTATCAAAGTTTAGTATGTAAGTAGAGGAAAATTTGCGTAATTCTGTAGGAAAGTTTTATATTTTGTCTCCTTTGTTATGAACATGAACTTAAAATTTGAAGACTACTTAGTGATTAAAAATGTCTATTACCTTATTGTAAAGCTGTTAGGGGAAAAGTATAAAGTTGAAACAGAAGGAGGAGACCATGTGATTTACTGTTGTTTAAGCCTTTTTAATATAGAATGGGAGCTTGGGCAATATTAGGGTGTATGTGTATGTAAGAGTGAGTGTATCTGCTTATGAGGTTCAGATTTTATTTTTCCTAGAATTGATATTATTAAAACAATGAGATTCTACTTCTGTGCACTTAGAGTCAGAACTTGAAATCCACTCATAAGTATTTGTCAAATTGGAAGATGTTAAAATGAAACAATCTTTTTTAACAGAGTAAATTTACAGCGTCATGTTTTATTCACAATTGTAATTGGGTCTTTTATTCTGGGAAGGAGAACATCTTGGAATTTATCCTCTTTTGTCAGTCTTTCAATGTTTTGTGTGAATGTATTTATTTTAGTACTTTAATATAAATGTGTTTATCTTTAATGTATCAGTTTTCCATGTTGAAGAGTTTACTAGGATTGTGGATGTAGTATCTTGAGATCTTAATTCTATAAAGACTTAAGTTTATTAAAAGATACAGAATTCTTTCCTCATTCCTTTCTTTTTCACAGCTGTCTGTATATTTGTTTTCTATTTTCAAACTTACAGTGATGTTATGTAAACCTGCCTAGATTGTTGGCTTTTACCTATTATTTAAATGTTAACTTTGTGGTGGAGTTTGAAAGAAGATAACATTATTATTATGTGACTTTTGTTCTCCTGATCATCCCACAACTATTAATATTCATTGATCAGTTATGTTCCTGTAAAATTCTGAGTTCTGTCCTTTTCTGGTTTTAAAGATTATGAAATGTTACAATAGAGGAGTTAGAAGTTAGATACCTGTCTATAAGGGTGGGGAGGTTGAGTTAGCCAGCACTGGTAAAATGGAATGAAGGCAGAAAGGGTATGGGGGAAATCTCTTGGTAAATGAAGAAAGTCAGCAGGATGATAAATTTGAAGGGAGGATTTAAATACAGTAGGGTTCTGAGTCCAGAAAATACATCTAATGAATAAAACTAGTCAATCAGGGGATTGCCTAGCTTCTTGTTCCTTTTAAAATGTTTTCTTCTTTTTTAAAAAAAAAAAATTACATGGCTATGGAAGTAAGCTATGATCTTTACCAGTCATTAAATTTTGCCTTTCACCTCATCAAATTTTACTTTTTTAGAATAATATTTGTGTAATTGCATAAAATTTTTATTATGTAAAACATTATTTGGGGGATTTTAAAGGTAAGAAATATTAGAGAGTGAATAAAACAGAGAGGTTAGATTGTGTTAAAAGTTCTCATATGATAACGTTAGTCTTGAACGTCTAAGCCAGCTTTACAAGTTAGACTCATCCATCACTTATAGTTGATTGTGTTCAAGTGGACCAATTTCTGGATGACAAGTTTACAAGATAATAATGTTGTATTTGTCAGTATTTCTTAACATTAATCTCAACAAAAGCAATGAACAAAGTCAAAATAAGAGGTGTCAGTCAAAGGGTACTGGAGACCGATGCCAAAAAGCTGTGGGTAGCCTGCGTTATGGTTTTAGTGGGCAATAGTAGAGGGCAGTGTTGTGTTAGGGTGCACTTTCCCCTGCTTAGTGCTGAGGTGCACACAGATTCTTAAATTTCCTAACCCTGGTTTTCAAGCCATTCTAGACTTATAATCTTTTATATCCTTCAGAGCACCTAATGTACATGCTAATTTTTAATAAATATTTATTATTTATCAAATATGCACATTCATTCATCTGTTTACTTGTTCAGTCAACAATATTTAAATACCCTCTACTTGTAGGTACTATGTTAGGTAATAGAGATACAAATGTTAATGCCAGGAGTACTTGGAGCTTTCACACGGGTGGGAATATAAATATGTAAAAGGGAAGACATTCAAGTGATTATAGTAAAGTCAGATGAATTTTTCCAGAAGGAAAAGTAAAAAGAGCTGTGGAAACATTGTACCGGTTAGGATGATTTGGCTGTAAGTAACAAAAGCTAACTAACAGTAGCTTAAATTAAACTAAGGTGCAGCAAACTTTTGTAAAGGGCTAGATCAGGGGTATCCAATTTTTTGGCTTCCGTGGGCCACATTGGAAGAAGAATTGTTGGGGCCACATATGAAATACTCTAATGATAGCTGATGAGCTAAAAAAAAAAAAATATGTGTATATCACAGAAATCTCATGTTTTAAGAAAGTTTACAAATTTGTGTTGGGTCACATTCAAGGCTGTCCTGGGCTGCATGTTGCCCATGGGCTGCAGTTTGGACAAGCTTGGGCTAGATAGCAAATAATTTAGGCTTTCTGGGTCATTTGGTCTCTGTTGCAGCTCTTGAACTTTGCAACTATCCATAATAGTAAACTAACAAACAGACAGGCTGTATTTCAGTAAAACTGTTTACAAAAATGGGCATCTGGCTGGATTTGGCTCAAGAATTGTCATTTCATTTCTGGCTTAAACTATGTGTACACTTAGTGCTAACAAGAAGCAGTTTGGAGAGAAACAATCTGAGGTTGTTTTTATACTTCTCACAGGCCAGTCTAAGGCTGTTGGCTTTCATTTGGCATGTATTATCTCATTTAATAACCTGATAAAATAGGTGCTTTTATTATCCTATTAATATAGATGAAAGGTGCTTAGGCTTATGGTCATAGTGCTAATAAATGGCAGTTAGGCTTCTAATTCAAATGGACTGACTGTCACTTGCCTCTTAATGACACACTATCCTCATTTCTTTAGTAATCCATAATTATTAATGATGAGCAAGAGAGTTTGAGATCAAGTGATATGCTGTTGTTTAAACATTTCTAGAAAATAGTGACAGAGAACTGAAAGATTTTTCTGTGTACTCTTTTTCACTGATCAGTCCAGAAATCTCATTAGTAAATGATTGATTCCTTCTTTTCTCTGTCTTTCTTTCTTAGTTTCCCACCTCAACTTAGAATTTTATTTAATTATATTCACAGACAATTTCTAGGCCTTAATTAAGTTTATTTTATTGATGGTTTCATTAGCTCTTTTTTTCCAGGTGGCTTTAAAAATTTTTTGGAGAGAGAGGAAAAAGGATTTACAAACATTTAAATTAGGACTTATGTGTTAGTTCATTGTGATTGTGCAATGAGTGACAAGTACTTTAGCTTGTGCTAAGTAACCTAAGTGCTTCTTCACATGAGAAAATAACCTATGTGCAAAAGTAATAGTATTTAGGTAGGTAGGTAGGTAGGTAGGTTGGTAGATAGAACACAATGTATACATTTATAAAGCACAAAGCAAGGACAGTAAGTTCAATAATGGTAAAGCAAAGTAAAGGATGTTTATAAATTGGGAGAAACAAAACAGGAAAGAAAGGAATGCTCAAGCAGCAATTAATGAGCTTAATAATAAGGGAGAGCTTTTTTGTACTTTTGAGAAAAACATACAAAATCAGATAATTCTGAAAAATCCTTTTTAAGTAACAGCTAATTATATAGTTCTGGAAATTCCTGGAACATTGAAATGGTAGAATTTGTCTTATAATGTCATAAATTGGCCCATTTATTTTATTTATCTTCTGATTTAGGAAGACCTAATATAAACTGGAAAGGTCTCTGGAGTTTTTGGGGACTAAAACATACCTTTCCTTATGTGTGAATGATTAATTTAAGAAAGACACCGAATCCTGTCTGAAATTTTATCAAGAATCTTTAATGACTTTAACTTTTAATCTTTTATATTTATAATTTGGTTTCTAAGAATATTTCTTCTTTTAAACACTGATATAGATTTTTCTTATTTTTCCCCCTAGATTTTAAAAACTAAGTTTGTCTTATCCTGAGACAATTTTACTTATTTTTTAAAGTGAAAGCAAATTTATTAAGAAAGTAAAGGAATAAAGAATGGCTACTCCATGGGCAGAGCAGCTGTATTTCTTTTTTTTTAATTTTAATTTTTTTTTTAAAGACAGGATCTCACTCTGTTGCTCAGGCTGGAGTGCAGGGATGTGATGCACTCCAGCATCACATGTGATGTTCTACTATTCATTCTTAAATCATAGTGCCATCCTTAAAAGGGCAATTTTGATGGAATTGATTTAAATCACCAGCTGGGAAAATTTGATTTAAGGCAGTTGTTGCCTACTGCCATGGTTTGAATTTGTCTCCCAAAGTTTGTGTGTTGGAAACTTTATCCCAAATGTGGCAATGTTGGGAGGTGGGACCTTTATGGGAGGTGGGTCTTCCTTCATGAATGGATTAATGCAGTTATCAAGGGAGTGGGTATGCTATCATGGGAGTAGGTTTCTTATAAAAGGACAGGCTTGCCCCTCCTACACTCTCTTTACCCCTCTACTTTGAGATGATGCAGCAAGAAGTTCATTGTCAGCTGCTGGCCCCTGAATCTTGGACTTCCCAGCATCCAGAACTATGAGGCAATAAATTTTTATTCATTATAAACTAATTACCCAGACCGTTGCATTCTGTTACAGCAGCACAGAATGGACCAAAACACCTACTAACATGCTTTCTTCTTAATTTGAATAACTTTAGAATTCATTAGGAACCAAATTTTGTATTTCTAAGTATGCTCTTTATAACTTGCTACGATGAAAAGTTTTCACCTTTATTATTTCCTCATTAGATTTTCAGTAGATGAATACTGTTCTCAGAAATGTACCCATCAAGACTTTTGAGATATTTTACTGAATATTTGTGTTTATATATTCTTCTATTTTTCTTCATATGATTTTCAGAAGCTTTATACTTTTTGAGTGAGGTTAGAATTTGCCTCTGGATGTATAATTTATTTTTCTGTAAAATGGGGATGGTGGTACTTAAAAAGCTGTAAGTATTATAAGCAGTGTGAATAAGAAAACTAGTACCATGTAGTCAGCATTCCTTATAGAGAAATATTAGTCATGGCTTTAACCTTGGCAGTATTCCAGCGTCTTCAGTTCTAGACTTTCATGTAATAAATTCCTGTTGATAAGGGGTTTTGTTTGTTATTCCCCCTACCCAGTGATTGGTAGAAGATGTTAGGAGTGATTTGGGAAAGCTGGACTCTGAGTTTTGACAGCAGTTACATACTTATAGAGCCTGTCATATTTTTACTAACCTCTTATTTCTTTATACAGCAGGGAGTAATTTATGCTAATTTACCCCTATTTGCATATAGGTTATAGAGTTCTGTGGTGCAGAGCATGCTTAGAACTCCTTTTAAGTGTCTGTTTGGATCAAAGCAGGGCTGTGTGATAGCTGTTGTCTGACACCAAGCTGTGTGGTGTTGTTTTCATTAAACATTTATCACACTTCCAATGTGACAGCAGGCAACTTTGTGCCAGGATAACATGTCTTCATGCAAAATTTATTGAAAAAGACGAAGACTTTGTAAAGAGATCTTGTTGCCTTTCACCAGTGGCGAAGGGTAAATGTTTGGCTCGAAAGTATACCTTTAATACATGTCATTATAGCATGCAAAAAAAAGGTTCATACTGTCAGTTTTGTTAAGCAGGTAAACAAATACATCTTTATACACATGTATGCACTGGATTTTTTTTTCTTTTTAAATTAAAAATTTTACAGTTTTCCTATAAATCAAATGAATATCATAACATAGTGGCTCATTGTGTTGCTGGCCATTTTATATTCCAGTGAAATTTACCACCCAATATCTATTCTGTAGGTTTGAGTATTTGGCATTAGTTTTGATTTTACCAAAATAATCTAATTTTTTAGAAAAGATGAGGTCAAGAAAGGGGACATAATATAACAAAAAGAATATTCAGCAAAAGCAGGAGGCAAGGATTTCCTCAGTTCTCCCAGGTCACCACCTTTCTTTTATTCATTTTATCAATACATTTAAATTATCATACAGTGTGCCCAATGGGATTTGACTTGAATTATGCCTGCTAACATTTTAAATGGCATGAATTGTAGGTTCATTCTTTTTTTGGTGATTGCTTGACTGTGAAAAGCTTTGGAATGAGAGAAGATACTTTAAATTTCCTTTTTCATTCCACAGGAGGCTGAGGAATTAGAGATATGTAAAGAAGTTAGAGGATAGGAGTAGCCTCATGCTGGACTTTTTAGTAAGTTTCATTATATGGTCTGTAAAAAATGTGGAGGATGCTTTGCAAGAGGTATTACAAAAATTATGTTAGCATTAACATTCAGGAATAAAAGGGAAAAAGTACTGAATTATAGTGTAATGGAAGAGCCTTGTCTTTCATCCCATATGGAATGAACAGAAACCTTCAAATTCTGACTCATTATGCTTTGGAGCTATTGAAGGATGATTTTTTTTTAAACAGCAAAGCCATGCCTCATAAAAATATACATGAACACATGCCGAAGATATTACTTACCTAATTAATGAAAGAACAAGTAAGATATTACAAGTAGCTCAAAGGATCCAGAGCAGACACAAATAGAGGGTACCAAAAATCTAGACGTGAATAACGTTAATAAATTCAAAACTAGCTTCTTCCACATGGGGGAAAGAAATTAGTTACAACTCCACTGGACAAAATTCATTTGTATATTTATAGAAAAGAACTGTTTGTATTGCTATCAATAATCTGTAACCTATGGAATCGAAAACTGTCTCAGATGAGGAAAGGTGCCCTAGACAATATACCCGGTAGTCTTTTGTGATTATCTCAAGTCTTTTACAGTTTTTTTCCTGAGAAGGCAAGTAACTTTTTTGAACTTTAAATTTATTCTTCCATAAGATGGAGATAATGGTAATTGAGAAGCTGTTAAGTATTAGAAGCAGTGTATGTCAGAAGACTAGTACTATGTAGTAGCAGCTCAATAAATGGTCATTTTATTTTTTATTGATAAAACAGTTTTAAATATTGGTTTTGTGATTACCATTTTCTCAACTATCATTCTTTATAAAGGTTGTTCCTTCAGTCTGAAATACTTTCTTTTCTACCTTTCCTGCCAGATTCTATTCATCTTTTTGGGTTCATTTTAAATTTCATTTTTTTCGTGAAGTATTCCTCACTCATCAAGAGTATGTTGAGTATCCCTGCAGTTAACTCCCATTGTATTTTTTTTTTTAATTTTACTTTAAGTTCAGGGGCACATGTGCTGATCTTGCAGGATTGTCACATAGGTATACACATGCCATGGTGGTTTCCTGCCTCTATCCCCCCGTCACCTACATTAGGTAATTCCCCAAATGTTATCCCTCCCCAGTCTCTCCACCCCCTGCTATCCGTCCTATTGGACCCCACCCCCCAACAGACCTGAGTTTATGATAGTCTCCTTCCTGTGTCGATGTGTTCTCATTATTCAGTACCCCACTTATGAATGAGAACATGTGATGTTTGGCTTTCTGTTCTTGCATCAGTTTGCTGAGAATGATGGTTTCCAGATTGATCCATGTCCTTGCAAAGGACATGAACGCATCCTTTTTTATGGTTGCATAGTATCCCATGGTGTATATGTGCCACATTTTCTTTATCCAGTCTGTCATTCATGGGCATTTGGGTTGATTCCAAGTCTTTGCTGTTGTAAACAGTGCCTCAAAGAACGTACGTGTGCATGTGTCTTTATAATAGAATGATTTATAATCCTTTGGGTATATACCCAGTAATGGAATTGGTGGGCCAAATGGTATTTCTATTTCTAGATCCTTGAGGAATCGCCACACTGTCTTCCACAGTGGTTGAAATAATTTACACTTCCACCAACAGTGTAAAAGCTTTCCTATTTCTTCACATCCTTTCCAGCATCTGCTGTCTCCAGATTTTTTAATGATCGCCATTCTAACTGGCATAAGATGGTATCTCAATGTGGTTTTGATTTGCATTTCTCTAATGACCATTGATGATGAGCATTTGTTCATATGTTTTTTGGCCACATAAATGCCTTCTTTTGAAAAGTGTCTGTTCATATCCTTCACCCACTTTTTGATGGGGTTGTTTCTATCTTGTATATTTGTTTTAGTTCTTTGTAGATTCTGGATATTAGCCCTTTGTCAGATGGGTAGCTTGCAATTTTTCCCATTCTGTTGTTCGGTGGTTCTCTCTAATGATTGTTTCTTTTGCTCTACAGAAGCTCTTAAGTTTAATTAGATCCCATTTGTCTATTTTGGCTTTTGTTGCCATTACTTTTGGTGTTTTAGTCATGAAGGCCTTGCCTAGCCTATGTCCTGAATAGTATTGCCTAGGTTTTCTTCTAGGGCTTTTATGGTGTTAGGTCTTGTGTTTAAATCTTTAACTCATCTGGAGTTAATTTTTGTATAAATTGTAAGGAAGGGGTCTAGTTTTAGCTTTCTGCACATCGCTAGCCAGTTTCCCCAACACCATTTATTAAATAGAGAATCCTTTCCCCATTACTTGTTTTTGTGAGGTTTGTCAAAGATCAGATGGTTGTAGATATGTTGTGTTGCCTCCGAGACCTCTCTTCTGTTCCATTGGTCTATATATCTGTTTTGGTACCAGTACCATGCTGTTTTGGTTACTGTAGCCTTGTAGTATAGTTTGAAGTCAGATAGTGTCATGCCTGTACCTTTGTTCTTTTTGCTTAGGATTGCCTTGGCTATGTGTGCTCTTTTTTGGTTCCATATGAAGTTTAAGGTGGTTTTTGTCAGTTCTGTGAAGAAGTTCAATGGTAGTTTGATGGGGATAGCATTGAATGTGTAAATTACTTTGGGCAGTGTGGCTATTTTCACGATATTGATTCTTCCTAACAATTAGCATGGAATGTTTTTCCATCTGTTTGTGTCATCTCTTATTTCCTTGAGCAGTGGTTTGTAGTTCTCCTTGAAGAGGTCCTTCACATTCTTTGTTAGTTGTATTCGTAGGTGTTTTATTCTCTTTGTAGCAATTGTGAATGGGAGTTCGCTCATGATTTGACTCTCTGTCTGTTGTTGGTATATAGGAATGCTTGTGATTTTTGCACATTGATTTTGTATCCTGAGATTTTGCTGAAGTTGCTTATCAGCTTAAGGAGATTTTGGGCTGAAATGATGGGGTCTTCTAAATTTACAGTCATGTCATCTGCAAATAGAGATTATTTGACTTCCTCTTTTCCTAATAGAATATCATTTAGTTTTTTTCTTGCCTGATTGCTCTGGCTAGAACTTGCAATACTATGTTGAATAAGAATAGTGAGAGAGAGGACCCTTGTGTAGTGCCTGTTTTCAAAGGGAATGGAGAAGCATTTTGTTTTTTGTCCATTTTTTTTTTTTTTGCCTGTTTTTGCCCATTCAGTATGATATTGGCTGTGGGTTTGTCATAAATAGTTTTTATTATTTTGAGATATGTTCCATCGATACCTAATTTATTGAGAGGTTTTTAGCATAAAGAGCTATTGAATTTTGTTGAAGGCCTTCTGTACATCTATTGAGATAATCATGTAGTTTTTGTCTTTGGTTATGTTCACGTGATGGATTACGTTCATAGATTTGCATATGTTGAACCAGCCTTGCGTCCCCGGGATGAAGCCTACTTGATCGTGATGGATAAGCTTTTTGATGTGCTGTTGCATTCAGTTTGAAGATTTTTGCATTGATGTTCATCATGGATATTGACCTTAAATTTTCTTGTTTAGTTGTATCTCAGCCAGGGTTTGCTATCAGGATGATGTTGGTCTCATAAGGCAAGCCTGGCTAACTCCCATTGTATTTATACCTAATCTGAGTAGAGAGTTTTGTAATGTTATAATTACAAATTACCTTTTCTGTCTTAGTTAACAGAAGTATAGTAAGTACTCAAATATTTGTAGAATGAATAATAAATGTTTTTTTAAAGTTTTTTTTAGTTAATTAAATCCAGCTTAGAAGCATTTTAAAGTGATAACATTGCATTTTTGGTGTCGGAAAAATAAGCAACTTTTTTGTACTACCTCTTTTCTGCTTCAAGTGTGCATGTGCATTCACATACATACACTACTTCCATCCAAGTCTCCAGCCTGCATTAAACAAGTCCTATATAACTTTCACTTTTTTCTGTATTTTAAATGTTATCAATCATGCTAAAATTAACATCAGTTAGCATCAGTTGTTTAAAAAATTGAATGTAACTGCTTGGATTCATATCTTAAACACCAATTAAAATTCCAGTCTTGATTGATCACTCCTCATGCCTGGTCTAATTTATTTCAGTATCTTAATTGATACCACCTATTTTCTTGATTTTGTATATGGTTACAGGGCAAACTACCAGACTTAAACATACTATTCCATAGAGATCTTTAACTGAAGGCCTTAGTGTTTGCCTTTGATAAGGTTATGTATGGCTTTGTAAGCTAGAGATTCTGCGCTGTCATAAGAGGAATGTAAAGGGAATAATCTTGGAGTGCCAATCCAGTCTTTTCTTTCTGAGTAAACAAACAGGTCCCCTAAATGCTAAGCTTTTCTTATAATCACTTATTACACTTCTAATTTGTATCTCATTATAAAGTATCTAGAATATCCCTGATATGAATGATGCTAAACCAAATAGAAGCAATCTGCTCTGTATTTTTTTTTTTTTTTAATTCGAGTTTCTTCAGTTCTCATAGGCCTTCTCCAGTCTAGTGATCATTGGAGCGACATCTCCAGAATGGAACAGATTTGAATAAACTGTAATGTTTGATTGACATGTTAGATAAATCTTGGTTAGCACAAGTATAGAATGAATTTATCTTCCTTTGATTAAATTCCAAAGATTGAAAAACAGATATCCCTATGTTGATTTATTTTTATATCCCAATGTGACATTATAGGACAGTTTTAAAGTACCTGGTTTTAATATTCTTAATACCTTAGTTAATAAAATGAGTATGGCCAGATGATAGGAATAACATGTGTCTCTTTGGGTGGATGTAGTTATGGAGTGTATTTTTCTACTAAAGCAGAATAAGTTGTAATGCCTTCCATTTGTGTAAATGTTGTTAACATATCTTAGATTTCAAGGCAATGAAAGTATATAATAAAAGAAAATCTCCAAATGATATCATTAAGATTAATGCTTTTCATTTGGTGATAAAGATATGATCCTTGGGTCCTGAGATTGCATATAACTACAGGAAGATAGGATAAATCTCAGAGAATGAACCTTGTGGGTATAAACACAAAGCATTTTTTAATGCTATTACATATGTGATAATCACTAATATAGCAAGTGCAGTTAGGGAAATACAGCCATGAGTCCTGCTGTTTTAATTCTCTCTGAACTCCTGCAGGAGGTTTTGAAATTGCAGCCTTTTGCCCCTGTGGATATGCCAGCCTGTGACAGGCTACCTGGAAGTAGATAATGAAAATCAATTTGGTTGTCATGTTGCAGCCTTAGCTTCTTTTTCTTGCAAAAAGATAAAGGAGGGCATTCTATACTAGAAAAAGAAATGGGTAGATAGCAGATTTTGAAAAATAATGTGTATTTGGAATAAGCCAGATGTGGAATTCATAACTACTTAGAAGTTAAGTACACTTAACAAAAATTGTAAAAGACAGGAGTAGAAGAAAAATGTTTTCATTATTCAGAGCTGTCTAGGCAAAGACAGGTTTAGTGTAGTCAGCCTTCCATATCCATAGGTTCTACATTCGTGGATTCAACCAACCATAGATCAGAAATGTTTGCAAGAAAAAACAATAAAAATAATAATACAACAAAAAATTATACCAAAAAAATACAGTATAACAACTATTTACATAGCATTTACATTATGTTAGGTATAATTAATCTAGAGATGATCTAAAATATATAGGAGGATGTGTTACTGTGCTATTTTTTGTAAGGGACTTGAGCATCCTTGGGTTTTGGTATTCATATTGGGTGAGTTTTAGTAGTTTTAGGTTATCAAAGAATTGGTTTATTTTATATTAGTTGTTAAGTTTATATTCATAGAGTTTTTCATAGTATTCCCTTAGTATCTTTTTAATGTTTATATGACCTGTAGTGATAACTTCTTTTTCATATCCTGATTTTTTGGGTAAGTATTGCTAGAGGTTTTTTGGGGGGTTCATTGATATCTTTTGTCATTTTTTTCTTTGTTCAATTTTATTGATTTCTGTTATTTTTTCTACTCCCTCTTTGAGTTTATTTTACATGTTTTCTAGTTCCTTAAGGTGGGACCTTAGATTATTGATTTCACATCTTTTTTCTTTTCTAATACAAGTGTTTAATGGTATAAATATCTTTATAAGCACTGCTTTAGCTACATCCTACAAATTCTCATATGTTGTATTTTTATATCTTCTCAGTTGTCAATATTTTCTAATTTCTCTTGTGATTTCCTCTTTGATGTGTAGATTATTTAGATATGAAATATATGCTTTCAAGTGTTTGGAAATTTCCCTGTATCTTTCTTTTATTGATTCTAGCTTTATTTCGACTAAAAAGCATACTTTGTATGATTTTAGCTCTTATAAATTAGTTAAGGTTTTTTTTTATAAATTAGGATATGGTCTGTCTTTGTGAATGTTCCATGTGTATTGGGCTGTTGTTGAGTCATGTGTTGTTTAAATGGCAATTAAATCCAGTTGGTTGATGGGAATTTTCTATTCTATCTCTTGGTTTATTTCCATATAATAGTTGTTGATTACTAAAGAGAAATGTTGAAGTCTCTAAGTATAATTCTGTATTTAGTTGTGTCAGTTTTTGCTTTGTGTATTTTTGAGCTCTTTTGTTTGGCTTTATTTAGTGTAAATACATTTAAGATTGTTGTCTTCTTGGCGAATTGGTTCTTTTTTTAAAAATTTATTTATAAGTTCTGGGGTACATGTGCAGATCGTGCAGGTTTGCTGCATAGGTATACACATGCCATGGTGGTGGTTTCCTGCATCCATCACCCCATCATCTACATTAGGTATTTCTCCTAATGCTATCGTCTTTGTTTTTGGTAATTTTATTGCTACAAAAGACACATTGTATGATATTAATACAGCTATTATTGATATCTCTTGATTGGTGTTTGCCTGGTATATCTTTTTCCATCATTTAATGTTTAACATGCTTACATAATTGTACTTGAGTTTCTTGCATATACATGGATTTTTCTTTTTTTTCTTTTTTTTGTAAATGTAGAGACAGGATCTTGTTATGTTGCCCAGGCTGGCCTCAAACTCCTGGCATCTAGAAATCCTCCTGCCTTGGCCTCCCACAGTATCTGGCCTTAGATTCATTTTGAAAATCCATTCTGACAGTCTTTTCATTGGTGTGTTTACATAACTCACTTTAATATAATGATTGCTATGTTTGGATTTAGGTCTTTCATTCTATCATTTTTTTTTTTGTTTATTTCTTCTGTTTTTATTTCTGATTGCCCTTTTCTATATTTTTTATGGGTTGTTTTGACATTTTTTATTATGCCATT
Organism: Cebus imitator; assembly: GCF_001604975.1. Classification (NCBI taxonomy): domain Eukaryota; kingdom Metazoa; phylum Chordata; class Mammalia; order Primates; family Cebidae; genus Cebus; species Cebus imitator. The sequence continues at coordinate 1,776,381 of NW_016107585.1, read as the reverse complement.
TTAATTTCTCTGTTGTGTTTTTGACTATATTTTTGTATATAGTTTTTTTAGTGGTTGCCCTAGGAATTATAATACACATACTTAAATCTTCATAGACTACTTAGAATCTGTTTTATTGCTTCAGTTGGAATGTGGAAATGTTACCAGTCTTTAATTCTTTAATTCCAAAAACCTCATGAGGCAATGTTTATAGTTTTTGCTTGAAACTGGCAAAGATATTTTAGAATAATTGTGAGGAGATTATGTTTTACTTTTACTCAGATTTTTTTTTTTTTTTACCATTCTTTTGTGTTGTAGGGTTAATTTTAAGTTTTCCAAATACTTACCATTTATATTACTTTTAATTATTTTTTATCTTCGACCTTCTGCCTAATTTTTCTTTAGCCTGAAGGGCATCCTTTATTATTTTTATAAATTCTCAGGTTTTAAGATTTTGTGTGAAAATGTCTGCATTTTTTTCTTCATTCTTAGAATCAGTGAGCAATGAATTATAAATAGGCATATATTTTATTAGGTTGGTGCAAAAGTAATTGTGGTTTTGCCATTATGTTTAATATTTCCTACTATTTCTGTATTGTAAAGGCATAAATTTATTCTTTATTTTTTTAGAAGTTCTGGGTTTCTGGGTTTTAGCAGTTTTATGATGATGTGGCTGTGTTTGTTTTTCTTTATATTTAGCTTAAGTCACTTATTCTTTTTTTAAAAAACATTCTCTTTTTAAAAAAATTAAAAATTTTTTTTTAGATTTAGGTCTTTCATTCTATCACTAACTTAAAAAAATGTCATCTAATCTGCTTAGTGTATCTGTTGAGTTCTTAATTTTCTGTAATATATTTTATATTTTCCTTATTATATTTTTGCGATTCTGGTATGTTTTTTGATTCCCTTTATGGTTTCCTCTTCACCAATTCTCAATTTTATGTTTATCTTCTTTCATCTACTAAGTTTAGTTATTTTGCAGTCTATGACTTTGATGTGTAGTTGGATTCATTTATGTTGCCTCTGAGAGCAATCTGGAATAATACTAACCTAGTTTCATCAGTTGAATTGCTAACTCTTACAGGCCATCACAGAAAGAAAAAATTGTTTTAAAAAATTTCCAGCTATCGTAATAGTTCTTAGAAAAAAGGTTGATTCAGATGATCTAATCTACCATGACTAGAATGGGAATTTTCATCCTATTTTATTATCTTCCATATTTCTCAGTGTCCAGAGGTGAATTTGTAATCCTTCTCACTTTCCATTCTTCCTTCCAAATGATTGTCTACCCTTTATTTTGAATATAGTAAATTAAAACCTATTCCTCTGATGCTCATGCTATTCACCATGAAACTTTCTTTCCCTTCATTTTGCTATCATAATATGTGTTAGGCAGTGCTCATTTTTCATTAAGACTAGCATCTGGCTGACAATCTTCCTGTTCTTGAACCCATTTTCCAAGTCTTCAGTAGGCCAGAACTGTTCTTGGAACTTCAGATGGTTTTATATAATTGCCTGTTGGACATGTCTAGAATCTCAAGTCGTCATATCCAAACTAATCTCATGAGTGCTCCCCACAAGAGGAGAATTAGAAGATGTGATCAGATAAAGTTGTATATACCTTCAGGGTTGCTGGAATATAAATTATTAATGAGTACTGCACCCTCTTCTCCAAAGAGTCCATGATATGTTACTATAGTAGATATAGTAGAAACAACATTAGACTGGTACATGTGGGTTCTAGTGTTGGCTCTTCTCACTTGCCTGTGACTTTGGGCTGACCACTTAACATCTCTGGGTTTTATATTCTTTAACTATAAAATGTGAGGCATGAAGTAAATGATCTCTGAAGTATTTTTTTTTTGGTGGCAGAAAATTTGTGCACCAGTCTTTAATGAAGAGGAGTAGTAAATGTTCTGTAATTGAAGAGGAAAGCGTTTTAATATAATCCTAAATTATTACATTAGTTTCCTCACATTTAATTAATTATCCTGAGGATTAGCTGCCTTTCCCACATGTAGGGACATTGGTAACTGAGACTCCTTAGGTATTACCACCTAGCTGATTCCTTCCCTTCATGTTGTCATTTATTCATCAAATGCCGGGCACTGGGTTGAGTCTTGGAGATTCATTCCATGGTGATGGATAACAGTTATGGCACCTGACTTTACTGAAATTATGGTCCATTGGGGGGAAATTACAAATATGAAATCACATAAATATAGATTTTCAATGCTGATTAAAAGCCAAGCGTGAGATGTGTAGTGCTTTGAGCAGAATATAATGGTGGGGAGGTAGATGTATTTGACTTAGAATAGTCAGGGCAAACTTTCCTGAAGAAATAGGATGAGTAGGAGTTAGTGAGGGAAGGAGCAGCGAGAAGAAAATTACAGAAAGGAAACATCATCAACAAAGGCCTCTAGAATGGAGGGCCACTGATATGAATAGGGACTGAAAGATGGTCACAGAAGCTAGAATGGAGAGGAGGGGGAGCACAGTCTGAGATGGGGCCAGAGGAGCAGATAGGGGCTGGACTATGCAGGGCCTTGTAAACCTGGTTAAGGATTTTGGTCTCTATCTTAAGGGTAGCAGGCAGGATGCTTTTGAAGTGTTTTAATCTGATGGGTGACATGATCAGATTAGTGTTTTGAAAAGATCACTCCAGTTGCAGTGTGGAAAACAGATTGCAGAGGGATAAATAAGAGTGGATGCAGAGAAACCAGATAAGTAGCACAGTAATCTAGGAGAGACGTAATAGTAGCTTGGGACAGGGATTTGGCAATGGAGATGGAGAGAAGTTGATGAATTTGAGACATATTTATATATTTAATGATAGATTTGATTTGGTAAATGAGATTCAGATGTTAAGGATAACCATTAGTTTTCTGATTTATATCTCTGTAATGATGGTAAGACTTTTTACTGAGCAAGGATTACATTGGAAGATGGCATGGTATCATACACACTGAGTTTGAGGATCTTTTGGGATGTTCAAGAGGAGAATGAAAGTAGTCAGAAGGATATATTGTAGGTACAGAACTCAGGAGAGTTTTAATTTGGTCTCAGATTTTCAATTCCCTTTTATTCTTAATATTTTAGGTATTTTACTTGGACCTTGATAACTGTAGAGACCTATAAAGGGGAGGTTGCAGTAACCCAAGCAATATCTTCCATATGGCAAGATTAAATCACAGTGACTGCTGGATGTGACCCATGAGCCACAACAAAGATAAATGCATTGTACCATGGATTACTTTGGATGCTGTTAAAATGTGTCTGGCACTATTGTAGTTACTGGAGATTGCAAAGATTAATAAGACACGGTCTTTGATCTCAAGAAACTTCCATCTAGTTTGGGAGCCAGACACACAAATAATGATAACAATGTAGTAAGAGTGCTGTGACAGAGATGCCCACTATACCAGGGGAGCATAATGAAAGGACACTTAATCCAAAATTAGCCAGTCAAGGAAGATTTTCTGGAGGTGTTGACACTTAAACCATCTGGAAGAATATGGAAGAGGAAGTAGGAAGGAAGGGGAAAATCAGAAGGATTAAAGTGAGAGGGATTGTGATATGTTTAGGAAACGATTTTTATCCCTCTTTTTTGGGGAGAAATTACATTTTATTGTTAGATACAGAAAAATACCTTCTGGAAACAAGAAGATGACATCAAACGTTGGTTCTTCTTTTTTTTTTTCTTTTTTTTTTCTTTCTTTCATTTTCCTCCTCTTTTTCCTTCCTCCTTTTATATGATACATTTCAAAACGGAACGTTATATAAAGGCTTACATACAGTAAAGAGTCTTATTTACGTCTTTTTCCCCTATGCCCTCAATTTCTACTCTTCTTTCCCTAAAAATCTGTGTAACTACATTTATTAGTTTCTTAGTTACCGTTCTAGGGTTTCTTTATGTAAAATTATAGGCAAATGTAAATATACATTTGAAAATTTCCCTTTCCTTGTGGGATCATTAGTTCATCCTGGCTAAATGAAATACAAATAAATACAAAAGGGATATAAGAAGAGATGCCACAGAAGTTTTGACTTGAAGGATTTTAACTTGGAGAAGCAACACTAAGGAGAATGGACTGAAGGCTGAGAGAGACCATTTAGGAGTCTTATGGTAAGTAATGTGAGGGAGTATGGATGAAGCCTTAATTAAGGTAGTGGCAACTGAGAAGGAAGGTATGTTATCCAAGTGGATCTTGATCTGACTTGGGTTCAGAAACTTACCAGTTATTTAATACTGAATGTTAATGTGGAGACACTAAGGATAGAATTTGGATGAACTGTTTGAATGGTGTGGATGGTAGAGAGTGAAAATCAATGGGGTTTCCTCATGAAATGAGGAAAAGTAGCTAGTGGAGAAATGGGTATAGCACAGTGTTTAATAATTCATATGTTATTATCTTATAGATCTGCCTTTAAGTCCAGCTCTCTCATTTACTAGCTGTGTGATCTTGGTCAAGTTATTTAATCTCTCCAAGTCTTGGTTTCTTTATGTAAAAATGGCCATGATTAAAATGACTACTTTATAGGTTTGCATGAAGATGAAAGGAGGTGATGCATAAGGATGAGTTTGTATCCATGGCTCACTGGAAGTGCTAATCACAGACAGGGAAGCCATATGATCCTTTGAAGTGAGTGAAGATGGGAATGGGAAGGTGGTTAAGTGAAAGTACAAAGGAACATGAAATACTCATACATAGTTACTTTGATAGTCTGTCAGTTGTTGACTTGGGAATGCCACTTGAGTCCTTTGGGCCTCAGTCCATCTATCTGTACTATAGAAGTTAGACGAAATGATCATCAAGGTCCTTCCAAATTTATTCCTCTGATGCCATACCAAAAGCCAACTTGAAAGTGTAAAATCATATCTTCTATGAAGTGGATTTCAAAATAAAAACTGTAATTCTTTCAGGTGCTAGTAGTTTATTGAATTATATTCATTATATGCCAACACCCAGGGTATTACCTCTATCATACGTTTAACTTTATTTTTATGTGATTGCTTCCTTGAATAATTTTGTTGTTGTTTTGACTATAAAGATACTTTTTCTTTGTTTCTTTCTTTTAATAACCACCTTGTATTTTAAAAAGACTATTGTTTGTCTTGGTCCTTTTAATCTGCCCATGAGGAATTCAAGCTGAACGATAGGGAGCTGTGAAAATCCAGTTAGTGTGAGCTGTAATCTTTTTACTGGCTTTAAATAGTTAGAGTACCATGCAGACACCCTGCAGATAACTGAATCAAAACATACAGTAATCACCTAAACATGGATTCTGCCTTTGCTGTTATGGAACTATAGTAAAAATCACTAATAACCATTTACTTTGCAGAAAAGATAGTTGGTCATGATATCAAATAAAATCAGAGTTTGATATTAAAAGTCATATTTCACAGGTAGGCAACCCAGTATTGGTGAAAAGTATTGATTTCAAAAATTTGATATTATCCAGTATTAATAATATCCTTTGACTGTAATAGAGTCAGGAAAACATCTTTATAAAAAGAGAATATTTATAATTCTTTAATCTTTAGTCGGTTTCTACTTCAGATCTTGCTAAAGGAAAACAAAACACAAGTAAGATAATCAGGCTTTGGAACTATAATAAAGAACAAGAAGAAAGTGTGCTGTTCTTTTTTTTTTCTTGTAAAAGAAACTGGTTCCACTAATGCAGTTTATTGAATTTAGATAGCAAAATATTCCCTAATAACTTTGTCAAATGATGGTCTATTTTTCTAGCTTTACAGGCTGCTTTTTTTTTTTTTAAGTTTAAAGATGGATTTCTCATCCATTAGATTCTGCATTAGAGTGATGAGAAACACAGTATGCAGTATACCGATGCTGCTTCCTAATTTTATTAGCTTTCCATTTTCTAATACTACTGTTGATAATATTCTAGTGAAGTTTATAAAATAAAATAGTCTACTTGTTGAAACCAATATTCTACTGTTGCTGGTATGATTCATGCTACATTAGGAGTTCATTAGTCATTAGTAATCTTTTATGTTTAGTGTACTCTACTGAACAGTAAACTCGAACTCCTTTGTTTTGAAAGATTTGTAGGGCCTACTCCAGGACAAAGATTTCATAAAGTAGATGCCTTTCCTGTGCTTATTGCTTTGCCTTAGGCAATTTTACAGAGCTCAACATGCTAGTTCTTCAAAATAGGGAAGCCCACTTTTCATCAAAAATAGAGATTCTGAGGACTGTGGTTGCCAGTCCATAGTCTCCATACTTATTTTTTTTTTTTTTAAAGTTTTTATTATAGAAATATAGAAACACAAAAATGTAGAGAGATTCATATAATGAAGCTGATTTATCTATCTTCACTTCCAACAGTTTTCAGTATTTGGCTCTTACAGATATGCTTGTAAGCAAATGTTTTGGAAAACTGGTTACAATATTATTATATTACCTAATGTCTCCATGAAAGTTCCAAAAGCCATTGCCATTTTTAGGGAGATTGATAACTTTTGGTGTGCATTTAGATTAATTGTAAATAATAGTAAGAGGGACAGTTTAAGATCAGTTATAATGTTATTAGCATATAGAGCACCGTGGACATGGTGCAAAACATTCTGAGGAGTGCATAATTGTGGGTAACTGTACTGATACTTGGTAGCAATATTTCTTACCAGTCACATAGCCTCCATTTTTTATCACATGTAACCATCTTTGCCTGTATCCTTTCTTTTTTTTTTTTTTGTTTTGAGACGGAGCGGAGCCTCGCTTTTTCGCCAAGGTGGAGTGCAGTGGCACCATCTCAGCTCACTACAGCCTCTGCCTCCTAGGTTCAAGCGATCCTCCTGCCTCAGCCTCCCGAGTATCTGGGACTACAGGCATGCACCACCATGCCCAGCTAATTTTTTACATTTTTAGTAGAGACAGGCTTTCATCATGTTGGCCAGGATGGTCTCGATCTTTTGACCTAGTGATCCACCTGCCTTGGCCTCCCAAAGTGCTGGGATTACAGGTATAAGCCACCACACCCGGCTGCCTGTATTCATTCTAAGCATCTGCTCCTATAGTCACATCTTAAAAAGGTAACAAGCCACGCAAAATATTATATAACATGGTGACTATAGTTAATAGCAATGTATTATACACTTGAAAATTGCTGAGAGTAGATAATAGATGTTTTCACCACAAAAATAAGTGTATGAAGTAATGTATATGTATTAGCCCAATTTAGTCATTCCGCAATATAAACATATTTCACATCTTGTTGTACGCTATAAATGTATGTAATTTTTGTAAATTAACAAAAAGTTAACAAGCTTGTCATCATTATTAGCTTTATACCCCAATCAAATCTTGGTAGCATATATTCATTCCCCGTCTCCAACCCCCTATATTTCCAAATCAGTAACTCTAGTATCACTTCTTAAAATGCTTGACCATTAAATATACCACTTTTTATTATCTGTCACCACTTTGTTGTCTTTACCTGTTTTCTGACCCAGTTTAGTTTCATTCTTTTCTCTGTCAATGGAAGAAGTATCTTTGTTTTTATCATTTTGCTCTGAATCCCATTACCTTTTCTAATTGTGCTCTGTTCGGCATCTTCCTCTGCCAGATAATTCCTACCAACATCTTTAAAACAAAGCAAAATAAAAACCCTTAACTCTCACTTGACCTCTCATTTCCTTCAGCACTATTCCATTTCTCTGTTCCTAATTTCAGTAGTAATTTCATTGATTTTTCTTTATTCTACTTCTTTCCTGTTCACTCTTCAGTGCATTTGAGCTTCTGTTCTTGCCACTCCACTGAAACTGCCATTGTCAAGTAACTTCTATTCTGGCAAATCCAGTAGACACTTCTCTCTTATCTTGTAGGTTTTCTGCACAATGTTCAGCACAGTCCATTACTCACCTTTGATCTTCTTCCTTTTATCCCCTTTGTCTTCCTCTTTCTTGAAATAACTTCCTCTCTTGATTATCTACAATGCCATCTCAGTGGCCACTCCTCTGATGTCTCTTGCCTCTGCAAATGTTGAAGTATCTCTAGACTTGGTAACTGGGTTCCATCATTTTTCAGACTTTTACTCTTTCTATAGGTTAGGTTCAGTAAATTTTTTCTGTAAAGGGCCAGATTGTAAATATTTTAGGCTTTTCAGGCTGAGAGGCAAAATTGAGGTTATGGCATAGGTACTTACAGAAGAAAAAGCTGATTTCCATGCATGTCAAATTATTAAATTCAAAATATAATAATTATTATTTATCTTTTTTATCTCCACTGATATCTTGAGTGGAGTGGTATCTCCCGTGATACAGACCAAGCCATCATCATTTTCCACCTGAGCTATAGCTTAGCTTCCTAATTGTTTGTTTGATTTTTTACTTTTACTCTTCTCCTCCCCATAATCCATTATCCCCACAATGTTCAGAGGGTTCTCTTAAAAATGTAAGTCATGTTATGTCACTCCTCTGTCTAAATCCTTTAGTGACTTCTTTTTGAAGTTTTTACTTTGGGCATTAAAATACCACAGGCTCGTACACTCCAGTTTATCTCCTGCCACTCAAGATACTGTAGCCACACTGTTCTTTCCATCCTCTACACATTTGCAATTGTTGTTGCCTCTGTCTGGAATGCTTCCTCCAGGGTCTCCAGCTAATTTACAATCAGTGTTAAACAAAGGTATCTTTATATATAATTAATAGCAATGTATCATGCACTTGAAAATATTTTTAAGGAGACCTTTCTTGAACACTGATTGTAAATTAGCTGTCCCTATCCTATTACTCTATATTCTGTTTCTGTCCTTGAGAGTACTTATCATAGTGTGTAATCATCTTGTTAGTACTCCCACCAGAATATGAACTGCAGAAAGGAAGGGTCCTTGTTCACTGGTATATCCACAGAAAATATGAATAATGCTTGATGCATAAATGGTACTGAAGTGAGATTTATACATAAATGAATTTAATGACCAAATATGTCACTTGTATTTAAATTGCAGGTTTCTTCATCACTTTTATCTGTAACTTTCATTTTTTAAGATAAAATTTTGATTTTAAAAAATTATTGTCAGCATATGCTTTAAAATTTAATGTAGAATATTTTAAGTGAAACAGTTTTACACTCTGTTCTATATTTCCCCCATCCTGTTCCTCAGAATTAGGAAATAGAATTTACATGCATGGTTTTGTGCTTCTTTGCTTTCATCTGTATGTTTATAACAATGTTCAATGTATTGTGTAAACGGATTATGCTATACAGATGTCTGCAACTTGATTTTTATACTAATGTTAGCGCTTGAGTACTAAGGCTTATCATTTTTAATTTTGAAATTACAGAATTTCTTTTGTTAAGAGAATGGATGGTTAAATCCATATTCCAGAATTAAAGCCTTTCTCATTTCCTCTGTATAAATGTCATACATTTTAAAGTTTAGAAAGAAATCATCAAGGCTAAGTAGCAGTGCAGGTGGGGTATAAAGCAAAGAATGGGAATTGGAATCTTTTCCCTCCACTTTACATTGGACTAATTCTAATTATTCACAACATTTGAAAGAGGTTTTCACCAATGGCCCTTATATCCAAAAGCATCAGATGTGGTAAGTGGAACTACTAAATGGCAAATGATCTCATCTATTGTATTAACCTTTAACTAGTATTTTAAATATAATTATTTTTATGAACAAGCTATGAAAACGTGTTCTGCTGTATGGCAGGTGATTGATTTATTTTGAGAGAAGAATATTCAAACTGTTTTAACAACTGAAAAACAACAAAAGGTATTTTCTATTTTGAAGAGAATTTAAGAATAATCCTTTCTGGCTATGTAAATGCCTGTAAATATTGTGATAGAAATATGGTATATTCAAATCTCTTTCAAATCAGGTTTTTGAAGTACCAATCTTGATATTTTTCATCTTCATAATGATACTGAGCTTCCTCTGCCTCAGTACAAAAAATATTTTTATAGATCATCATGGTAGATGTACAAGCAAGAGAGACCTAGTCTAGCCTGTTTCCCTGCAGATGAGCAAAGTGTGACTACAAGAGGTTAAGTGATATATTTTTTCAAGATAGCTAGCAAGGTGAGATTTTGATATTTTAAGAGTTATATAGTCCTCTAAATAACTCTTATTAAAGACAGGTGTGTGTTTTTGTATTGAGAAATTTTGTATCTCCCTACTGTGACTAATACCAGTATATGTTAAATACATATGTATTAATCAATAAATACAAGAAATTGTCTGAGGATTTTATTTTATTTTATTTTATTTTATTTTATTTTATTTTATTTTTTTGAGACGGAGTTTCGCTCTTGTTACCCAGGCTGGAGTGCAATGGCGCGATCTCGGCTCACCGCAACCTCCGCCTCCCGGGTTCAGGCAATTCTCCTGCCCCAGCCTCCTGAGTCGCTGGGATTACAGGCACACGCCACCATGCCCAGCTAATTTTTTTGCATTTTTAGTAGAGACGGGGTTTCACCATGTTGACCAGGATGGTCTCGATCTCTTGACCTCGTGATCCACCCGCCTCAGACTCCCACAGTGCTGGGATTACAGGCTTGAGCCACCACGCCCGGCCCGAGGATTTTAAGTTTCAATCAATTGCTGTATACTCTGTTACACTTGCTGCCCCTTGATGACTGATTAAAGTACTTTGCCATTTGTCATTGGCTGTTCAATTACTGCTGCCCAGAGCCAGAGAGTTTGCTTGTCTTGTTAAAAAGTAAGATTTACATCCCTTTTGGTTTGGAGGCAATTAAAAGTTGCAAGGACAGATTAAAGTAGAAGCATCATAGGTATATTAGTGAGTTATTGGGACTTTTTCACAGATTTAACCGAAAGAATTGTGAGAGGAAGAAAAACTTTACATCTAACAGGAAGAAAAAAGTTTTAGGAAGACCAAATTATGAGTAAACCTATATAGGCCTTAAAATATTTTTACATTCATTAGAACATTAATTATTTTTAAAATAAGGACTACTTGATACCTTTATATCAGTCAGAGTCCAACCAGGAAGATGGGAACCAACTAGAGAACGCTGCAAAAGAAAACATTGAGATTACAGATATTAAGTAATAGAAAGTAGGTACCAATTCTGGGGCACAAGGGAAGAGGTTAGTGTTATCAGCATGTAGTATCTCAGGGAACAGCAGAACTCAGACCCAGGTGTCTGACGAAGCAAAGGTGTTGCTTCACTAGTGTTGGTATCTCAAGGGCTTGTCAGAGGGTCCCCATGGTGCTAGGCCCTAGACTTTTGAGTAATGGGCACTGTTCGGCTCCTGCTGGTTCCTCTGAGGGAATGGAATGGCTCTGGATCTGAAAGAATGGGTGAAAAAACCCTCAGAAATTAGTCCAAGCTCCAGTGCTGAATACAAACTCAGTTACTAAATAAGAATCTACTTGTCCTCTCCTCTTGCCTCTGTCCGCAAGACAGATGAGTGGTTTTCAGGCTTTTAAAAATTGTCTCTTTCCTCCATTTTCTTCCTTTTCTTTCTACCATTCCCTTCCTTTCTCACTTCCTTACTCCCTTTCTTTTCCCTCCCTTCATCTCTCTTTTCTTCCATCTTTGTCTTCCTCTGTTTGTATATATATATTATATATATATACCTAATACCTTTATTTTATATATAACATGTATTATATATAATACCTTTATATATATATATATATAAACAGATATATATACCTATAAATGCCTATTCATTGTCTATATATATATATATATATATATATAAAGGTTTTATATAAACAGATACACACATGTATATATGTGTGTATATATATATATATATATACATAATTATATTCACACACACACACAGACTTTTTTAGAGTAGTTTTTTCTTGCCTATTAAATGTGGGGTTTTTATTTTTTTGTGCTGTCAAATTTTAAGGAGTAAGTTTCTGGTTGTGATTGAAAGCACTATGCGGGAATTAATATGCCTAATCAAAATATTTTTGAAACTCTTTATTTGATACAATTTCACACTAACACAGAAGTTACAAGAGGAGCACAAAGAACTTGTATATCGCCTTTATCCAGACTCCTCAGTTGTTTACATTTTGCCCCATTTGCTTTATCAAATTCTCTCTTTCTCTCTGACTACACACCTGTGTTTGTCTGAACCAGTGAAGAGTAAGTTGCAGGGACCAGTCCCTTTATCCCTAATATGTCTGTGGATATTTTATAAGAATTTTTTACACAGCTACAGTACAATAATCAAAATTAAGAAATTCAACATTCAAGGCAGGGCGCAGTGGCTCACACCTGTAATCCCAGCACTTTGGGAGGCTGAGGTGGGTGGACCACAAGGTCAGGAGTTTGAGAGCAGTCTGACCATCATGGTGAAACCCTGTCTCTACTGAAAATACAAAAATTAGCTGGGCATAGTGGAGCACACCTGTAATGCCAGCTACTTGGGAGGCTGAGGCAGGAGAATCACTTGAACCTGGGAGGCAGAGGTTGCAGTGAGCTGAAAGCACGCCACTGCACTCCAGCCTGGGCGACAGAGCAAGACTCTGTCTCAAAAAAAAAAAAGAAAAGAAAAGAAAAGAAAAGAGAATAAAAAGAAAGAAATTTAACATTCATAGAATATTATTTTTTAATCTGGAGTCCATAGCCCAATAGTCCATTGTCCCAGTTAATTCCTATTGATGCATCAATCACAGCTCCCCTTTATATAGGTTATAGGATGTGATCTAGGATCATGTGCTGCAGTTAGTTGTCATGTCTTTTTAAGTTTCCTTTAATGTGGAGCAGTATCTCAGTTTTTCTTTGTCTTTCATGACCTTGATATTTTTAAAGGTATAGCCTGGTTGTTTTTATACAGTGTGCCTCAATTTGGGTTTGTCTAATGTTTCTTCATGATTTGAATCAGGTTGTGCTTTTTTTTTTTTTTTTTTTGTGTTTTTTTTTTTTTTTTTTTTGCTAGGAATACCAAAAAAGTGGTATCATGTCCTGTTTAGTATATCATATCAGAAATCACAGCATGTTGGTTTACCCCATGATTGGCAATGCTACCTTTGATAATTTCATGAAGGTCCCATCAAAATCTGATTTGGCAACGTAAGCAAAGAGAATTTTTATAGTGGCGATATTGTTAAGGCCCACATTGCTGCCTCAATTAAATTACGTGCTTTATTTTCTCCATATATGTTTCTTGTTCCTCATTTGGGATACAAAACAAAAGGGGCTTGTTTAATATGGTGAATCAACAGAGTGAAATTAAGTGAATAAATGAAATAAAACTTTTATTCATAGTTTATTATTCATAGTTTGTATACATACTGTCTCGTTAGAAGATGTATTTTGAAACTTATCTAAAGAGTTGCTAGGATACAGAATTTTAATATTTTGTTAGTTTTCTTAAGAGTTTTTGTATTCTTTTCCTCATGCAATACTGCATCCTTTTCATATGCTTATCTTATTGTTTTTATTACCTCTCTGCCATATCAAATCTGGAATACTTCATTATTTGTATACTGATCTTAGATAAATTATAAATTATGAAACATAAATACAAAAAGCATGATATTAGATAAGTACATGGATTCAAGATTAATTGTATTTTAAGGTAAGAAGGACTGTCACTAGTCTTTTCTCCTGCCTTGAAAGAAAGTTTTCCTGAAAGATTAGAATGTATACTTTTAAAGTCCTTGACACAAGAAAATTCCAGTCTCCTTTAGAAGCCTATTCTAGTGTTTAACACATTCTAGAAATGCTTTCTTGTAGTTAACCTAATCTGTTTTCCTATTTCTTGTCTGTAGGAGAGATAAAGAATAACAAGTTATTAGCTTTTTTGTTTTTGAGGCATCTTACTCTGTTGCCCAGACTGGAGTGCAACGGTGCAATCTCAGCTCACTGTACCCTCAACCTCCCAGGCTAAAGCGATCCTTCTGTCTCAGCCTCCTAAGTAGCTGGGATTACAGGTGTGTGCCACCACGCCTGGCTAATTTTTGTATTTTTAGTGGAGATGGGGTTTCACCACGTTGCCAAGGCTGGTCTCGGTCTCCTGAGCTCAAGCAATCCTCCCACCTCTGTCTCCAAAATCACTGGGACTACCACACCTGCCCAAATTACTAGTGTCTGCATAAAAATGGCTTTGAAATTATGAAGGCCCACATCCTGAATAAATGATTTTTATTTGAAGATAGCATTTTCTAATTCTCTGGTTACATGTGTAACTCGCTTGTGGCCATGATGCCACTCTTAATTAGAAGTCCAGGATTGGACAAGGCCCATAGTCCATTTATTTTTGGGTCTCAACTTTTATGTTTTTAAAATTATAGTATGCTGCATTGCCTTTGATCAGAGCAAAAACCAGTAATATATTATTTCTTTTGGGTCAGGGTATTATTGAGACATGCTGACTATATTGAAGTTTTGTAGAGAATTGGGCTGCAGGGGAAGTGAAAATCTGTAGTTTTACATGTCTATTTAATTTTTCACTTTGTCATTTTCCAAATCATTCAAGGGTCTATTACTTTACTGTACTTTTAATACAGAGTTGCTACTAATTCTTCAAGCATAATATAAAATTCTGAATGAAAGAACAAAGAAAATTGAAAAATAGTAAAAGCATGAAAAATAAAGACTGATTAAAATAAGACAGTAGGAGTGAGATTGTTCTTTTACTCATAGGCTAAAATGTCACTTATTACTTTTTTTTTTTTAATGTTTTGAATTTCAGCACTGATGGTTTATCTCTACGTTAATAGAAAGCTAATTGAAAACAGCTTTCTATATCTTTTTGTTTACTATACTTTGGCTTTATGTAATTTTACTAGCATATGTTTTGCTAAATTCTTAAAATAGTAGTCTAAAATCTACAGTGCATTTGTGTGATTTATGTTTACTTTAAAGATATATTTAAAACCATAAATGGCTTAGAGAAATAAAATTGTAACTGATTAAATCTTAACATTTAGTTTGAGTAAACTGAATACATTTTATCATACAGAAAAGTAGTCCCATATTTTTGATAATTCTTTTTTCTTATAAGCTCCTTTTCACAAAAGTAAATATATGAGATATTAAAAGAAAAGCATGTTACTTGACAGGTGGGGATCCTCAGCACCATACTCAGGAGAACGTCCACAAACATGTTGCTTGAAATTAGATGCTTACATTGAAATTGTTGACTCCACACTTTCTGTAAACAAATATCTAGAACCTTGGGTTTCTGTGTCTAAGGACAGTGTTCTAGAGACACATAGAAGTGAACTATGGCTTGTATTACAACGCCTGCTCAATACCTTAAGTTAGTATCGAGCTTTAAGAATGAAGTCATGTTTTAGCCTATGTCAGGGGAGCACAGCATACATTTTAGATAATCTTGCCCTGCTTAGAGGTAATGGCAGTCACTGAATCTAACATGATAATGTTTAGCAAAATGATCCACTGATAACCAAGTAATCACAGCACTTCAGGTGAGAGATTGGGCTCAGTAACTCATGCCTCTTTACAAAAATCAGATTTCACCTTTAGGACACGTTTTTACTACCCATGAAGATATTTTAAATGTTTTGGTTGTTCTTGGAGTGGTGTTGCATGAAGCTTTGAACTTTGTCCTCAATGTTAGAAAAAATACATATTTCTAGTTGACCTAAGGTAACAATGTTGACTGAGTGGAGTTTCCGAAGGAGTAATAAAAAACAGAAATGGAATCCAGTAGAGAAACTTCCTTCTTATTCTTTTTCTTTCAGCAAAGTGATTATGACCTTAAAAAGAGACACAAACTGACTGTTGCAAGTGAGAAGGGAAAGACATAAAATCCTTTCCAGCATTTTCTTATAACTTCTTTGACGCTATCATCTTCAGAGTAGACTCAGATACTCCCACCACCAGTGGTTTTATTGTTTGTTTATTTGTTTTGAAATCAGTGGGCCAAAGCCTTCTATATTTTCTTCAAATTATTATGGCATAGTTAAACTTAGTAGGAAGCTATCAGTTTGGTGTCGTTGTTACTCTTAGATATTTTCTAGTGATTATGGTTCTCTTGTTAATAACAGATCTGAAGTGATGATCAAGACTGGAGATACCTATTGTTATGAGAGTTAAGAAAAACATTAGAAATCCAAGTTAATGAAATAACTCGATTATATAAATTTAATACAAGCACTTGTGTAGTATCAAAGTGAAAAGAAGTTTCCTGTTTTGTATTTAAGAGTGTTTTAATTGCATCTTAAAGCATTTAAGTTTTTGCAAAGCATTAATTTTGGCATTCTTTTTATGATAAATGCTGTGTTTTAGAGAAATCAATAATAAAATTTGCTTGAAAGAATTCATGAAGAGAAACATAAAGAAATCTTGATAAATTATATACAAAAGACAATCCCTGATCATTTCTTTTTATGCAAATGAGTTTGATTTAGACATAATTCCCCAACATCACCATGAATTTCCATCTGTGTAACCCTGATGTTCTTAAGCAGTCTGCAGTTACCTCATGCTCTGGGCTATATTCACTCTGCATGTATGGAAACTGTGACTATCTTAACACTTTAGATGATGATATGAATAACAATTCTTTGTTGATCTTATTCTCTATCTCCCTGGATAACCTGCTGTCTGCAAAGGCTGAATAAGTGGCAGATAGCTTTTGTCATCCCTTATCCAAGCTGTACACTTGTAAGGAAGAGCAGGGATAATCGCCTCAATCTAATTAGGGGTTAAAAGAGGCCATGACTGTGATGCGGCAGTGAGACACCTTACTGTAGCAATCCTGTTTGCATTCGAAAAATAAGGTTGTCATATTGATTATTCAAATTGGCTTGTATCAGCCAAGTCTCAATGGCTTGTATTGCAGCTGAAGCAGTTGAAGATCCCAGCTATTCACAAGAAGACCTATGCTATAGCATATATTATATTGTGGCTTGTTTGCTAATTTGGGGTTTTAGTAATGAAGACAGAGTTTAATCGGGAGATTTAAAGGTTAAACTGATAATCAGAAACTAAAGTTTAGCTTCCACCTGTGATAGCAATGATTATGCAAATTTTGTAGTGATATTTTAGGTCTCCAACTGAAGATATCATATAAAAAGCATTGTTTAGAACTTCTTTAGTCATTCGATGATTCATGTTTTGATTGGTAGATGTTACAAAGAAGGTGATTGATAATAGTGATGGTTTAATGATGTGATTGAAATGAATGAGACTTTGTTAAAACTTAGATAGGAAATTATTGGTCTTGGTATAGTTTTTTTTGTTGTTTTTCCTCATATATATTTTTAAAAGGACATAGCTTATAGGCAGAGGCTGACATTTGTCTCTTCTCTCTTTCTGTTTCCCTCCCCAGTCCTCTTCTCCCTGTTCCTCTTCTTCACTTAAATATTTTGGTCTTTGTATGTATTCTTTTAACTGTAATAATCATTGTGACAAATAGAAACAAACTTGAAGATTTTATATTGTACAAATCTTTAATCACTCTTTCTTAAATGTGATAGTTAGCTGTGAGTCCAGTTAATTGTTAAGTGGCTGTGCATGGATGGCCCATGTGTATATATATGTATATATATATATTTTTTCAGTCTCTGTAGATATTGAATACTTTTTATGAAACCTCTCATAACCAATCATAGTTAACCAATCATAGTTTCCATACATCCAGAGTGAATATAGTCCAGAGCATGAGGTAACTGCAGACTGCTTAAGAACATCAGGGTTACAGAGATGGAAATTCATGGTGATATTGGGAAATTATGTCTAAATCAAACGTTACATAATAATAGCCCCCACTCGGTCGGTGGTAGTTAGTGATTTTTCTTTTGAATTTTGTTTTCTCTATTTTGAGTATCACATGATGCATAGAGTTGTTTTTATTCAACATATTTCAATCAGTTATAGTTTTTATTGCTTCAATTGTAGCATGTTTGATCAGGAGAACCACTTCAAATGGACTCCTATATTCTTTATTTTTGGCCTCATTAATTTAAAAATGATTCTTTACACTCTGTCCCCCAGTCGCAGGTTAAACATTCTTTGTCCTAGAATCTGGAATCAGCCCTTTATGTAAATAACCCTGATTACTTTTGGTCAGAAATGGTATTTAGAGATCAGAATATGATGCTGGTAGTATAAGGGGTGCCATTGCCTTAGTTCAGTGAACAGTAGTAGAGAAATACTATTTCACTGAATCTAAGATGTGGCCAATTATGCTACTAGGAAAGAAAAAAAAAGTGCCAATTAGTTTTAAGACACCAACTAATGCAAGATACATCTTTATTTCAGACATTTAGGATATAAATAGAACACAAAATGTACATATAGTATGGTATATGTCATTCTAAATGATGAGTTCATATATATTTTAAACTGAAACTTAACATTGCAGAATTTTTACATAAGATTAATTTTTTTATATATGATTTTTCTCCTTCACTGAATGTCTGCATTTCTTTTAATAACATTAACATAGTTATATATTTGCTTTATTGTATGGTATGCATAAAATGGTTTTTAAAATAAAGTTTTTCAGTTTTTAGAAAAGATGCAAAAAGTATAAATAGAACTTTAGCAAAGAATCCAGCAATTAGTTAGTAAAATAAACTAGGCTGTGCATGGTGGGTCATGCCTGTTAATCCCAGCACTTTGGGAGGCCTATGTGGGTGGATCTGGAGGTCAGGAGTTTGAGACCAGCCTGGCAAACATGATGAAACCTTGTCTCTTCTAAAAATACAAAAATTAGCTGGGTGTGGTGGTGTGTGCCTGTAATCCCAGCTACCCAGGAGGCTGACGCAGGAGAATTGCTTGAACCTGGGAGGCGAAGGTTGCAGTGAGTTGGGATGATGCCATTGTACTCCAGCCTGGGTGACAGAGCAAGACTCTATCTAAAAAAAAAAAAAATAAAAGAATAAAGAAAAAGAAAATACTTATCTGTGATGTATTACAGGAATAGAAAGGTAATTCAATATTGTGAAATTTGTTGATATAATTAATTATAGTAATAGAGTTTGTTTACCCTTCTCATTTGTTATTTTTGATAATATAATTTAGAGATAAGATCCAGATTATTGCTATTATGTGATTTTTAAAATAAAGATAGATCTTTATTGAGGTGTAATTTACTTGTAGTGAAATACACAGATCTTATATATAGACTTCAGTCCGTTTTAACATTCACTTGTGTAACCCTCACTTCATCTCTTCTAAAAGTTTGCTTGTGAGTGAGAACGTGTGGTGTTTGGTTTTCTGTTCTTGTGTCAGTTTGCTGAGAATGATGGCTTCCAGATTCATCTATGTCCCTGCAAAGGACATGAACTCATCCTTTTTTATGGCTGCATAGTATTCCATGGTGTATATGTGCTACGTTTTCTTTATCCAGTCTATCATTGATGGGCATTTGGGTTGGTTCCAAGTTTTTGCTATTGTAAACAGTGCCATAACGAACATACATGTGTGTGTGTCTTTATAAAAGAATGATTTATAATCCTTTGGGTATATACCCAGTAATGGAATTGATGGGTCAAATGGTATTTCTATTTCTAGATCCTTGAGGAATCACCACACTGTCTTCCACAATGGTTGAACTAATAAGTGGGTGTTGAGCAATGAGAATACATGAACACAGGAAGGGGATCATCGTACATTGGGGTCTGTTGGGGAGTGAGGGGCTAGGGGAGGGATAACATGAGAAATACCTAATGTAGGTGACGTGGGGGATGGAGGCAGCAAACCACCATGGCCTGTGTATACCTATGTAACAATCCTGCAAGATCTGCATATATACCCCAGAACCTAGAGTAAAATTAAAAAAAACATTTTTTTGCTTGTGCGTTTCTTTGCGGTCAGTCCTGGCCCCTCCCATCCAGAAGCAACCACTGCTCTGATTTCGTTTACAATAGATTAGTTCTGGAAGTTCATATAAATGGAATCATAGAGTATGTAAGGTTTTGCATCTGGCTTTTTTTGCTCAGCATAATGTTTGTGAGATTTACCTATGTTGCATGCTGTTGCATGTATTGGTAGTTTATTCCTTTTATTGATGAGTAGTATTCTATTGAATGAATGAACCACATTTATTCTCCTATTGAGGTGGGAAAAGCCAAATAAAATATGTAGAGATGAATTTCTAAATTTAATGTTGTATTTGGGAAACCAGAATTGCTATCCTTGCAGACTGGGTGGTCTTGCATATGTCCAAAGAAAAAAGAGGAGGTTGGGGGTTTTATAAAAAGGAGAGATGTTATGTACTGTTTCTCCAGAAAGTTCATTGGCAGTAGTAAAGTTATGGGGATCTGGCAGTCTCTAATTGGTGAATAATGGTAGTGGGTAAAACTAGTCTTAGAATTGCAGCATGTTTCAGAAGCCATTAGATAAAACTGGTTTTAGGTTACAGGAGGCATTTTTAGCACTCAGGCTTACCAAGAATTACATTCTTAGAACAACATTATGTGCCAAGTGCATTATCAGCCTGGCTTCTTGACACTTTTTCAGTTATGTATGACAAGAATAAGCTGAATCTTATGATCAGCTTTGACAAAGGATATTTGAATTATCTTGACTTTGAGGCTATTATGACAAATGCTACCATGGACTTTTTTTATACAAGTCTTTGAGGGAAGATATGTTTCATATTTTTTGTATGAACACCTAACAGTGAGTTTTTGGTTACTGAGAATAAAGCAGATTTGAACACTTATGTACATGTCTCTGGGAGGACGTATGTTTTCATTATTTTTGAGTAAATATCTAGCAGTGGAATGGTGGGTTTTATAGTAAATGTATGTTTAATTGCCAAATGGTTTTCTACCATTGTTGTAGTTTATATTCCCATAAGCAATGCATGTTCCAGCAAAAAGCTTCAGTTGTTGTACATCTTCACCAACATTTGGTGTTGTCAATCCTTTGAACTCTAGCTATGGATTTGACATGGTATTTATTTTTGATGTTTAGTTTGCATTTTTCTGACAACTAATGATGTTGAGTAATTTTCAATGTGCTTATTGGCCATTTGTGTATTTTCCCTTGTAAAATAATTGTTCAAGCCTTTTGTCCACTTAAAAAAATGGTTCACCTTTTCATTATGGAGCTACTGGAATTTCTTATATATTCTGGGTTTAATTCCTTGGTTAGGTATGTGCTGTGAATATTTTCTTCCAGTTTGTAGCTTGCCTATTTATTTTCTTAACAATAAAAGAAATAATAATAGAAATTTTTAGATGAATAGAGGTTTTAAAATTTGAATGTTTAGTGCTTGTGCTTTTTTTTCTAACACGTTGAAAGCTTGAATTGGCTTGCCAAGTTACACACCAAAAAAACACTTTTTGTTACTTTGATTTAAATTGCATCATATCAATAGATCTGTTTTGTGGGAATTGATTTCTGTAAGATATTTGTCTTTACCATCCATAGGCGTACTGTAGGTCTTCATTTATTTATGACTTTTAAACTATCTTGATAAGAAACAACTTTTTTCTATAAATATATTGAATATATTTTGTTGAATTGTTGCCTGTCTACCTATTACAGTTATTATTTTTTATTGCTGGTATCTTTTTCATGTTTGGGATTTTAATAGGAATTCAGCTAATATTTTACCATTGAGTATAATTTTGTTCTTGGTTTTTGGTAAGATAGCCTCTCCTACTTCATAAAATTTTCTTCAATTCTTAGTTGGGGAAGGATTTTTTAATAAATCATTTACATATTTCATATTTATAAAAAAGTTTCTTATATGAATTGAAATTTTTATAGTTTTTAAACCCAGGACTGGGGTAAACAATATTAGTAGATTATTAATCTGTCCTCACATTACTGAGATAAACATGGCTTATTCATATGTATGATCTTTTTGAATATATTGCTGAATTTGGTTTATTTGCTTATTGAATGATTTTTAATAATCTTTCTTCCCAGCTGATTTACCTGTAATTTTCCCTTCCTGTTCTCTCTTTCCCCAGATTTAGTATAGTAGTCTTCTTCTCATCTGTGATTTTACTTTCCAAGATTTCAGTTACCCATGGTCAAGAATGGTCTGAAAATATTAAGTGAAAATTTCAGTAATAAACAAATTATAAGTTTTAAATGGCATGCTATTCTGAGAATTGTGATGAAAGTCTTCACTGTCTTACTTTCATTCTCTGTGAATGTATTCACACTCTGTTAGTAGCAATCCTAGTTATCAGATCGACAGATCACAAGAAAGGTGAATACAATACAATAAAATATTTTGAGAGAGAGAAAGATCACATTTATATTACTTTTATTACAGCATATTATTATGATCATTGTATTTTCTTATTAGTTATTGTCGTTAATCTCTCATGCTACCTAATTTATAAACTAAACTTTATCATTGGGCATCTATATATGTATGCATAGGAAGAAACATAGTAATATATAGGGTTTGGTACTATCCATGGCATAGGACACCCTATTTATTACAGCAAAGGAATTCTGCCATTGAAAATGCTAACAGTGGCTGGGCACGGTAGCTCACACCTGTAATACCAGCACTTGGGAGGCCAAAGGTAGGCAGATCACTTGAGACCAGGATTCGAGACCAGCCTGGCCAACATGGTGAAACCCCAGCTCTACTAAAAATACAAAAAAATAGTTGGATGTGGTGGTGTGCATCTGTAGTTCCAGCTGATCGGGGGGCTAAGGGATGAGAATTGCTTAAACCCAGGAGACAGAAGCTTCATTGAGCTGAGATTATGCCACTGCATTCCAGCCTGGGCGACAAAGCAAGACTGTCTCAAAATAAAAATAAAAAAAATTTTTATAATTTGTTAAAAAGTGCCCTAGTGCCTTATTGAGAAACAGCAAGTGTAAACTATTTTTTTTCTAAAATATTGCAGAGCTGAAAATGCTAGTGGACTAAACAAAAGTCAACAGGGTTAAGTGAAAACTCAGAGAAATAAGCAAGTCAGTTATGTAAACTAATGTTAAACATGCTCTGTCATGTGCAATAAAGGATTTAGTAGTTTATGAGCAATGAAAAGGCTACAGTGGTATCGACTCCTTTAGATAAATCTCTCAATCTGTCTCTTAAAAAAGTATCTTGAACGTCTATATCTTAAAGCCACAATTCAGTGATTTCCCCTTGAATTTAAGCCTGTCATGCTAATTTTAACCCCATAAAAACATTTTTAATGTGTAATTCATATATAATAAAATATACCCATTTTAAATATACGATTTAGTGAATTTTGATGGAAGTGTATACTCTTAAAATTACCATCACATAAGATATGAATGAGGTTTCTATCATTCACAGACATTTTCATTCTTCTTTTTTTTTTTTTAATTTCCAACTTTTATTTTAAGTTCAGGGGTACTTGTGCAGAATGTGCAGGTTTATTACATAGTTAATTAAATGTGTGCTATGGTGATTAGATGCACAAATCATCTCATCACCTAGGTAGTAAGCTGAGCATCCGTTAAATGTTATTCCTGATGCTCTTTCTCCTCCCACCCTCTGCCCTCTAGCAGGCCCCAGTGTGAGCTGTTTCCCACCATGTGTCTGTGTGTTCTCATCATTCACCTGCCACTTATACGTGAGAACATGCCATATTTGATTCTCTTTTCCTGTGTTAATTTCCTGAGGGTAATGGCTTCCAGCTCCATCTGTGTCCCTGCAAAGGACATAACCTTGTTCCTTTTTATGGCTGCATAGTATTCCACAGTATATATCAACCACATTTTCTTTATCCTGTCTATCGTTGATGGGCTTTTAGTTTGATTTCATGTCTTTACTATTGTGAATAGTGCTGTAATGAATACACACGTGCATGTATTTTTATAATAAAATGATTTATATTCCTTTGGGTATATGCCTAATAATTTGATGGCTGGGTCAAATGGTATTTCCGGTTCTAGGTCTTCAAGGAATTGTCACGCTGTCTTCTACAGTGGTTGTACTAATTTACATTCCCACTGACACTGTGAAAGTATTCTTTTTTATACACAACCCCACCAGCTTCTGGTGGTTTTTTTTTTTTTTTTTTTTTTTTTTCCTTTTAGTAAGCCATTTTGATTGGTGTGAGATGGTATCTCTATGTGGCTTTGATATGCATTTCTCTATTGATCTGTGATGTTGAGGTTTATTTCACGTTTGTTGATCATATACATGTCTTCTTTTGAGAGGTGTCTGTTCATGTTCTTTGCCCACTTTTTAATGGGGTCATTTGTTTTTGTCTTAAATTTGTTTAAGGTCCTTGTAGATGCTGGATGTTAGACCCTTGTCAGATGGGTAGATGGCAAAAATTTTCTCCCATTCTGTAGGTTGTCCATTTACTCTGATGATAGTTTCTATTGCTGTAGAGAAGCTGTTTAGTTTTATCAGATCCTATATATCAATTTTAGCTTTTGTTGCAGTTGCTTTTGGTGTCTTTGTCATGGAATCTTTGCCCATGCCTGTGTCCTGAATGGTATTACCTAGGTTTTCTTCTACAGTTTTTATAGTTTGGGGTTTTACATTTAAGTCATTAATCCACCTTGGGATGATTTTTGTATATAGTGTAAGAAAGGGGTCCCATTTCATTTTTCTACATATGGCTAGCCAGTTCTCCCAGCACCATTTATTAAATAGAGAAGCCTTTCCCCATTGCTTGTTTTTGTCAGGTTTGTCAAAGATCAGATGGTGGTAGGTGTGTGGTCTTGTTCCTGGGTTCTCTATTATCTTCCATTGGTCTATGTGTCTGTTTTTGTACCAGTACCGTGCTGTTTTTGTTACTTTAGCCTTGTAGTATAGTTTGAAGTCAGATAGCATGATGCCTTCAGCTTTGTTCTTTTTGCTTAGGATTACCTTGGCTATTCCAGCTTTTTTTTTTTTNCCATATGAATTAGTTTTTTCTAATTCTGTGATGAATGTCAATGGTAGTTTGATGACAATAGTATGGAATCTATAAATTGCTTTGGGTAGTATGGTCATTTTAACAATATTGATTTTATCCACGAGCATCAAATATTTTTCCATTTGTTTGTGTCATGTCTGATTTCTTTGAGCAGTGGTTTTTAGTTCTCCTTGAAGAGGTCCTTCACTTCCCTTGTTAGCTGTATTCCTAGGTCTTTTATTCTTTTTGTGACATTTGTGAATGGGAGTTCATTCATAATTTGGCTCTTGGCTTGCCTGTTATTGGTGTATAGGAATGCTAGTGATTTTTGCACATTGATTTCATATTCTGAGACTTTACTGAAGTTGCTTATCAGCTTAAGAAGCTTTTGGGCTGAGACTATGGGGTTTTCTAGATACAGGATTATGTAATCTGCAAGCAAAGATAGTTTGAGTTCCTCTCTATATATTTGAATGTCCTTTATTTCTTTCTCTTGTCAGATTGTCCTGGCCAGAAGTTCCAATACTATGTTGAATAGGAGTGGTGAGAGAGGGCTTCATTGCCTTGTGCCAGTTTTCAAAGGAAGTGCTTCCAGCTTTTGCCCATTCAGTATGATATTGGGAATGGGTTTGTCATATATGGCTTTTATTATTTTGAAGTATGTTCCTTCAATACTTAGTTTACTGAGACTTTTCAACATGAAGTGATGTTGAATTTTATTAAAGGCCTTCTCCGCCTCTACTGAGATAATCATGTGACTTTTGTCTTTAGTTTTGTGTATGTGATGAATCTCATTTACTGATTTGCATATGTTGAACCAGCCATGCATTCCTGGGATGAAGCCTACTAGATCATGGTGGGTAAGCTTTTTGATGTGCTGCTGGATTCGGTTTGCCAGCATGTTGTTGAACATTTTTGCCTCAGTGTTCATCAAGGATATTGGCTTGAAGTTTTCTTTTTTTGGTTGTATCTCTGCCAGGTTTCAGTAACAGGATTATGCTGGCCTCATAGAATGAGTTAGGGAGGAGTTCCTTCTTTTCAATATTTTAGAATAGTTTCAGTAGGAATTATACTAGCTTTTCTTTCTATCTGTGGTAGAATTCAGCAGTGTATCCATCTGATCCTGGGCTTTTTTGGGGTGGTAGGCTTTTTATTAATGCCACAGTTTTAGAACTCATTACTGGTCTATTCAGAGATGCAAACTCTTACTGGTTCCATCTTAGGATGGTACATGTGTTCAGGCATTTATCCATTTCTTCCAGATTTTCTCATTTGTGTGCATAAAGGTGTTTATAGTATTTTCTGATGGTTGTTTGTATTTCTGTGGGATCATTGGTGATACCCAGCTTATCATTTCTGTTTGTGTTTTTTGAATCTTCTCCCTTTTCTTCTTTTTTAGTCTAGCTAGAAGTTTATCTATTTTATTAATTTTTTCAAAAAACCAGCTCCTGGTATTTTTAAATTTTTTTGAAGGGCTTTTTTTATGTCTTTATCTCCTTCAGGTCCATTCTGATCTTGGTTATATCTTGTGTTCTGCTGGCTTTGGAGTTTGTTTTCTCCCTCTCCTCTGGTTCTTTTAGCTATTAATTTGAGATGTTTCTGGCTTTTTGATGTGGGCATTTAGTGCTATAAATTTCTCTCTTAACACTGCTTTAGTTGTGACCCAGAGATTCTGGTATATTGCATCTTTGGTGTCATTAGTTTCAAAGACCTTCTAGATTTCTGCCTTAATTTTATTATGTACTCAAGAGTACATTTCATTATATACTCAAGAGTACTTCATTTAGAAGCAGGTGGTTTAATTTCCATTTAGTTGTGTGGTTTTTAGTGAATTTCTTAATCTTAAATTTTAATTTGATTGTGCTGTGGTCTGAGAAACTATTATGATTTCAGTTCTTTTGCATTTGCTGAGGAATGTTTTACTTTTGAATATGGGATTAATTTTAGAGTAAATGCTGTGTGGTGATGAGAAGAATGTATATTCTGTTGTTTTGGGGTGGAGAGTTCTATGGATACCTATCAGGTCCACTTGTTCCAGAGCTAAGTTAATGTCCTGAATATCTTAGTTAATTTTCTATCTCAGTGATCTGTCTGATATTGTCAGTGGGTTGTTAAAGTCTCCCATTACTATTATTTGGAGTCTAAATCTCTTTGAAGCTCTTTGACAACTTGCTTTTATGGATCTGGGTGCTCCTGCATTGGGTGCATATTTATGTAGGATATTAGGTCTTCTTGTTGAATTGAACCCTTTACCATTATGTAATCTAGAATGTCTTTGAAATGTAAGAGTATTGTATGTTCTCTTCTTTGTCTTTTATGATCTTTGTTGGTTTAAAGTCTGTTTGGTTGGATGCTAGGATTGCGACTCCTACTTTTTGCTGGTTTTCATTGCTTGGTAAATTTTCCTCCATCTTTTTATTTTGAGCCTATGTGTGTCTTTGCACATGAAATTGGTCTCTTAAAGACAGCAAACCAATGGGTCTTGATTCTTTATCCAGCTTGCCATTGTGTGTCTTTTTTCAGGCGTTTACACCATTTACAATAAAGGATAGCATTGTTATGTGTAGATTTGATCCTGTTATCATTATGCTAGGTGGTTATTTTGCAGACTTGCTTGTATGGTTACTTCAGTATGTTTTGTTGTTGCTGGTAATAGTTTTTCCTTTCCATATTTAGTGCTTTCTTCATGCGCCCTTATAAGGCAGGTCTGGAGGTAATGAGTTCTTTCAGGAATTGCTTGTCTGAAGGAGATTTTGTATCTTCTTCACTTACGAAGTTTAGTTTGGTCGGATATGAAATTCTGGGTTGGCAATTCTTTTCTTTAAGAATGTTGAACATTGTCCCCCCAATCTTTTCTGGCTTGTAGATTTTCCACTGAGAGATCTGCTGATAGTCTCATGGTCTTCCCTTTGTAGGTGACCTGGCCTTTCTCTCTGGCTACCCTTAACATTTTTAAATTCATTTTGACCTTGGATAATCTGAAACTTATATGTCTTGCAGATGATCTTCTCATGGAGAAGTTCGATGGGGTTCTCTGCATTTCCTGAAGTTGAATGTTGGCCTGTCTTGCTAGATTGGGGAATGTCTCCTGGATAATATCCTGAAGTATGTTTTCCAGCTTGTTCCATCCTTTCCCTCACTTTCAAGTACCCCAGTCATTAATAGATTCTACGTAATCCTGTATATCTGAGAGGATTGTTCATTCCTTTTCATTCTTTTTTCTCTATTCTTGTATGCCTGTCTTAATTCAGAAAGCCAGTCTTCCAGCTCTGAGATTTGCTCCTAGGTTCTTTCCGCTACTTGGTCCATTCTGCTGTTAATACTGTGATTGCATTGTGAGG
Source organism: Cebus imitator (assembly GCF_001604975.1). NCBI lineage: Eukaryota > Metazoa > Chordata > Mammalia > Primates > Cebidae > Cebus > Cebus imitator. The sequence goes on along the minus strand of NW_016107585.1, from coordinate 1,748,313 downwards.
TTATACTATGTTTTCCAGTTCTAACAGGTCAGTTATGTTCCTCTCTAACTGGCTGTCAGCTCCTGTATTGTTTTATACTGATTCTTAACTTCTTTGCATTCATTACAGCATGCTCCTTTAGCTCAGCAAAGTTTGCTATTATCCACATTTTGAAGCCTACTTCTATTATGTCAGCCATCTTAACCTCAGCTCAGTTCTGAGTCTTGCTGGAGAAGTGTTGTGGACATTTGGAGAAAAGGGGCAATCTGGCTTTTTGAGTTTTCAGTGTTTTGCATTGATTCTTCCTTATCTTTGTGGGCTTATCTACCTTCGATTTTTGAGGTTGCTGACCTTTTGATGGAGTTTTGTGTTTTTTCTTTGTTGTTGTTTTCTGTTTGTTTTTCTTTTAACAGTCTTGCCACTCTTCTGTAGGGTTTCTGTGGTCTACAGGGGTTCTGTTTCAGACCCTAGTTGCCTCAGTTCTTCCTCTACCTGGAGCTATCACCAGTGAAGGCTGTGAAGGCTGCCAACAACAAAGATAGCAGCCTGCCTCTTTCTCCGGACACTTTGTCCTAGGGCAGTACTGACCTATTGCCTGCCTGAATGCGCCACTTCCCTTGGCTTTGGGTAGGTGTTCCCTTGGCTCTGTGTCACTCCCAGGTTGGCCATCACCCCTTCTGCTTTTTTTCATTTTTCATGGGTTGAGTTGTTTTTCTGATCAGTCCCAATGAGACTACCTGGATATTTCAGTTGAAGGTGCTATATCCACTAGTCCCTTTCATTCCTCTTTGAGAGTGCTAAGGAGCACAGCTGCTTCTGATCAGGCATTTCGGCCCCTTCCTTCACAAACTTTTTCTCTTGCTCCCTCTGTAAGTCCACCTTGCCCTAAACCCCAGCCTTAGGCAACCACTAATGTGCTTTCTGTCACTATAAATTAGCTTTGTGTGTTTTTTATTCATGTTTGGCTTTTTTCACTCAGCATTATGATTTTGTGATTCATTTATGACATTGCATATATCAGCAGTTCTTTTGAATGATGAGTAATATTCTATTCTGTAAATGTATTACATTTATTTTTTCACTGACCTGCTAATGAACAGTTGAGTTGTTTCCTGTTTTTGACTATTATTGTTTCCTATTTTTGACTATTACTGGTAAAGCTGTTATGAGCATTCATATGTGGTTCTTCAAGTAGACATGTTTCTGTTATCTGGATGGCCGACTTGTTTTGTAGGTTTAGGTTAACTTTTGTTTTTCGAGATGGAGTCTCACTCTGTTTCCCAAGCTGGAGTGCAGTGGTGTGATCATGGCTCACTGCAACCCTGCCTCCTGGGTTCAAGTAGTTCTCCTGCCTCAGCCTCCTGAGTAACTGGGATTACAGGCATGTGCCACCACAGTTGGCTAATTTTTGTATTTTTAGTAGAGACGGGATTTCTCCATGTTGCCCATGCTGGTCTCAACCTCTTGGCTTCAAGTGATCTACCTGACCAATGTAGGTTAAATTTTTAAGAAACTGCAAAATAGTTTTCTAAAGGCCTAGTTAGTACCACTGTACATTGACAGGAATCAGGTTGTTCCATATACTTACCAGCAGTTAGTATTGTTCTTTTTAAGTTTAGTCGTTTTGATGAATTTGTAGATGTATCCTACTATAAGTTCCATGTTTCTGATGATTATAATAATATTGAGTATTGATTCTTTGCCTTTTGGCCACATGTATGTCTTCTTTTGTTAGTGCGTGTAGTCAATATTTATCCTATTTGAAAAATCATTTTATTGAGGTTTAATTAATATTCAATAAGCTGCACATGTTTAAAAACATGCAATTTTATATGTTTTGATTTACCTGTGAAACCATCACCACAGTTAAGATAGTGAACTTATCATCCATCACCAAAGATTTTCTCATGTTCCTTTGTAATCACCCCTACCTCAAATCAACTCTCCCTGCCTCAAGCACCCACTTATTGTCACTGCAGACTAGTTTGCATTCCTAGAGCTTTCTATAAAAGAAATCACTTATAGGATATGTACTTTCTGTCTGGCTTCTTTCACTCTGCATAAGTGTTCTGACATTCATGTTACTGCAAGTATCACTTCTCTTTGTTGCTGAATAGTATTGTATTAAATACTATTAGTTTATATGAAACAATTTGACTTTTCATTCACCTACCGAGGGATATTTGGTTTGTTAGCAATTTTTGACTATTACAAAGTAAGCTTCTGTGAAAATTCATGTATTAGTCTTTGTGTGGACATATTCTTTCTTTTGACAGTAGAATGTGTAAAGCTGTGGTACATTTATGCTTCACTTTTTAAAATTAAATATTTTTATTTTGGGGGCACATAGGTCTATATATTAATGGCGTACATGAGACATTTTGATATTGTATATAATGCATAATAATCACATGAGAGTGAGTGAGATATCCATCACCTCAGGTTTGAATTGTCACAAGCAATTTAATTATACTTTTTGTTATTTTTGAATATATAATAAATTATTTACTGTAGTGATCCTCTTGTGCTATCAAATACTACATCTTTTTCATTCCATCTGTATTTTTATACCCACTAACCATCCTAAGTTCCCCCACCATACCCCACTACCATTCTCAGCCTCTAGGAAGCATCATTGTACTCTCTCCATGATTCCAATTGTTTTAATTTTTGGCTCCCACAAATAAGTAAGAACATGTGAAGTTTGTCTTTCTGTGCCTGGCTTATTTCACTTAATATAATGACCTCTAGTTTCAGCCCTGTTATTATAAATTACAGGGTCTCATTCTTTTGTTTGATTAAATAGTACTTTATTGTATATATGTAGCACATTTTCTTTATCCATTCCTGAGTTGATGGACACTTAGGTTGTTTTAAAATTTTGGCTATTGTGAGTAGTGCTGCAATAAACATGAGAGTGCAGATAATCTTGATATACTAATTTCCTTTCTTTTGGTTGTATACCTAGCAGTGGGATTACTGGATTATATGATAGCTGTATTTTTAGTTTTTTGAGGAACCTCCAAACCGTTCTCCATAGTGGTTATACTAATTTACACTTTCATAGGCAGTGTATGAGGCTTTCCTTTTCTTCGTATTCTTACCAGCATTTGTTATTGTCTGTCTTTTCGATAGAAGCCATTTTAACTGAGGCGAGATAATATTTCGCTGTGGTTTTGATTTATATCTCTCTGATGATCAGTGATATTGAACAACTTTTCAAATACCTGTTTGCCATTTGTATGTCTTCCTTTGAGAAATGTCTAAGTCTTCTGCCTGTTTTTTAAATCAGATTATTAAATTTTTTCATATTGAGATTTTTGAGTTCCTTATATATTCTGGTTATTAATCCCTTGTCACATGGATAGTTTGCAGATATTTTCTTTGGGATGCAGATATTTTCCCAATCTCTGGCATGTCTATTTACTTTGTGGATTGTTTCCTTTGCTGTGAAGGAGCTTTTTAACTTGATGTCATACCATTTGTCTATGTTTGCTTTGGCTGCCTGTGTTGTAGGGTATTACTCAAGAAATCCTTGCCCTGAACAATGTCCTGGAGAGTTTCTCCAAAGTTTTCTTGTAGTAGCTTCATAGTTTGAGGTCTTAGATTTAAGTCTTTCATCCATTTTGATTTGGTTTTTGCATATGGTGGGAGATAGGGGTTTAGTTTCATTCTTCTGCATATGGATATCCAGTTTTCCCAGGACTGACCTTTCTCCAGTACATGTTCATGATACCTCTGTAAAAATGAGTTCACTGTAGGTGTGTGAATTTGTTTTTGGGTTCTCTATTCTGTTCCATTGGTCTGTGTGTCTGTTTGTATGCCAGTACCATGCTGTATTGGTTAGTATAGCTTGGTAGTATTATTAAAGTGAGGTTATGTGATTCCTCCAGTTTTGTTCTTTTTGTTCAGAGTGACTTTGGGTATTCTGGGTCGTTTGTGGTTTGATATAAATTTTAGGATGGTTTTCTTTATTTCTTTGGAGAATTTCATTGCTATTTTAATACAGATTGCATTGAATCTGTAGATTGCTTTGGGTATTACAGACATTTTAACAATATTGATTTTTCCAATCCATAAACATGAAATATCTTTCTATTTTGTTGTGTCCTTTTCAGTTTCTTTCACCAATGTTTTATGGTTTTCATTGTAGGTATCTTTGTTTTTTGGTTACATTAATTCCTAAGTATTTCATTTTGTTTGTGGCTGTTTTAAATGGGATTACTTTCTTGATTTCTTTTTCAGATTTTTCACTGTTGGCATGTAGAAATGCTACCGATTTTTATATGTTGATTTTGTGTCATGCAGCTTTACTGAATTTGTTCATCAGTTATAGTTTTTTGGTGCATTCTTTAGGTTATTCCGAATATGAGATCATATCATCTGCAAACAAGGATGATTTGACATTTCCCATTACAATTTAGGTGCCCTTTATTTTCTTTTCTTGTTTGATTGTTCTAGCTAAGACGTCTACAACTATGTTGAGTGACAGTGGTGAATGTGTGCATCCTTGTCTTATTCCAGATGTTAGAGGAAAGGCCTTCAGTTTTTCCCCATTCAGTATGATGCTAGCTGTGGGTCTGTCATATATGGCTTTTATTACATTGAGGTATTTTCCTTCTACACCCAAATTTTGGAAGGTTTTTATTATGAAGGGATGTTGAATTTTATCAAATGCTTTTTCAGCATTAATTAAAATGATTATATGGTTTTTGTCCTTCATTCTGTTGATATGATGTATCACATTGATTGATTTGCATATGTTGAACCATTCTTGCATCTCTGATAAATCTCACTTGGTCATGATGAATGATCTTTTTAATGTGTTGTGGAATTCAATTTGCTACTATTTTGTTGAGGATTTCTGCATTGATGTTTATCAGGGATATTGATCTTTAGTTTTCTTTTTTTGATGTGTCTTTGTATGGTTTTGGCATGAGGGTAATAGTGACCTCAAAGAATGGGTATGTAAGTATTCCTTCTTTCTCTAGTTTTTGTAAAAATTTGAGTAGGATTAGAATAAGTTTTTTACATGTTTGGTAAATTCAGCATTGAAACCATTGAGTCTTGGGCTTTTCTTTACTAGGAGACTTTTTATTAGGATTTTGATCTTACTGCTTGATACTGATCTGTTCATGTTTTGTATTTTTTCATGGTTCAATCTTAATAGATTTTATATGTCTAGGAATTTATCTAGGTTTTCCAATTTCTTGGCGTATAGTTTCTCATAGTAGCCTTTGATGATCCTTTGAATTTCTGTGGTATCAGTTGTAGTGTCTCCTTTTTCATCTCTGATTTTATTTATCTCGTTCTTCTCTCCTTTTCTCTTAGACTAACTAAGGGTTTGTTCATTTTCTTTCTTTTCAGAAAACTATTTGTTTCATTGATTTTTTTTTTGCCTTTTTTTTTGTTTCAACTTCATTTATTTCTGCTTTAATCATTTCTTCTACTAATTTGGGGTTTGTTTGCTCTTGTTTTTCTTTTTTTTAAAATGATATATCACTAGCTTAAGTTCTTCTGCTTTTTTGATATAGGTACTTATTGCTATAAACTTTCCTCTTAATACTGCTTTTGCTGTATCCCATAGATTTTTGGTATGTTGTGTTTCCATTTTCATTTTTTTCATGAAATTTTTAATTTTTCTTCTTAATTTCTTCATTGACCCACTCATAATTCAGAAGCATATCATCTAATTTCCGTGGTTTGTATACTTTACAAAATTTCTCTTCTTATTGATTTTTAGTTTTATTTTATTGTGGTCAGAGAAGATACTTGATATTATTCTAATGTCTTTGAAGTTTTTACAACTTGTTTTGTGGCTTAATATATGGTGTATCCTTGAGAGTAATCCATGTGCTGAGGAGAAGTATGTTCTGTAGCTGTTAGATAAAATGTTCTGTAAATATCTGTTAGGTACATTTGCTGGATAGTGTACATAACTCCAAATTTTCTTGGTTGATTTTCTGTCTAGATGATCTGTCCAATGCTGAAATTGAGGTGTTAAAGTCTCCAGCTATTTTGCTGGAATCTATTTATCTCTTTAGCTCTCATAATACTTGTTTTATATATGTGGATGTTCCATTGGTTGGTACGTATTTATTTATAATTGCTTTATCTTTTTGCTGAATTGACCCCTTTATCATTATATAATGACCTTGTTTGTCTCTTGTTATAATTTTTGTTTTGAAATCAATTTTGTCTGATATACATCTAGGCATTCCTGTTCTTTTTTATTTTTTTATTGGCATGGAATATCTTTTTTCATCCCTTTATTTTCAGTCTGTCTTTATAAGTAAAGTGTATTCTTGTAGGCAGAAGATCATTGTGTATTGTTTTTATGTCCATTCAGACATTCTATGCCTTTTGGTTGGAGAGTTTGGTTAGTTTACATTCAGTGTTTTTATTGATAAATAGAGACTTATTCTGGCCATTTTGTGTATTTTCTTCCTTCTTTTCTTTCCTGTCTTCCTTTTAGCAAAGGTGATTTTCCTTGGTAGTTTATTTCCTTGTTTCTATTTTTTGTATGTTTCTTGTATGTTTTTTTGATTTGAGGTTAACATGAGGTTTGAAAGTAATATAACTCACTATTTTAAACTGATGGCAATTTAACGTTGATTGGGTAAACAAAGAAATAAGCAAAGAGAAAACTAATACAAACTCTATGCCTTAACTTCATCCCCCCACTCACTTTTTAACTTTTTGTTTCTATTGATATCTTATTATATTGTCTATGTCTTGGAAGGTTGTTATTATTTTTGATAGGCTCATCTTTTAATGTTTATACTCAAGATATGAATAGTTTATACAACACAGTTGCATGTTATAATATTCTGTGTTTTTCCGTGTACTTACTATTACCAGTGTGTTTTAAACCTTCAGATGATTTCTTATGCTCATTAATAGCCTTTTCTTTCAGATTGAAGAACTCCCTTTAGCTGTTTTTTGGAGGCTAGGTCTGGTGTTGATGAAGTCCCTTAGCTTTTGTTAGTTTGGGAAAGTCTTTATTTCTCCTTCATGTTTGTAGGATATTTATGCTGGATATACTAATGTAGGATAAAAGTTTTTTCTTCAGCACTTTAAATATGTTGTGTCACTCTCTCCCAGCTTGTAAGGTTTCCATCAGATGTATTGGAGCTCCTTTACCTGTTATTTGTTTCTTTTCTCTTGCTGCTTTTAGGATCCTTTTCTTCCTTTGCTTTGGGAGTTTGATTATTAAATGTCTTGAGGCAGTCTATGGGTTAAATCTGCTTGATGTTCTGTAACCTTCTTGTTCTTGAATACTAGTATCTTTCTCTAGGTTTGGGAAGCTCTCTGCTTTTATCCCTCTGAATAAACTTTCTACCTCTGTCTCTTTTTCTACCTCCTCTTTAAGGCCAACTCTTAGATTTGCCCTTTTGGGGCTATTTTCTAGGTATTGTAGGTGTGCTTTTTTTTTTTTTTAATTTTTTTTTTTGTCTCCTCTGACTGTATTTTCAAGTAGCTTGTCTTCAAGCTCAGTAGTTTTTTCTTCTGCTTGATCAGTTCTGCTGTTTAGAGACTCTGATGCATTTTTCAGTATGTCAGTTTCATTTTTCAGTTCTAGGTTTTCTGCTGGATTCTTTTATGTTGTTGCAGTCTCTTTTTAAAATTTAGCTGGTAGGATTCTAAATTTCTTCCCTGTGTTTTCTTGGATTTTGTTGACCTTCCTCACAACAGCTATTTTGAATTCTGTCTGAAAGGTTATGTATGTCTACCTTTCTAGGATTGGCCAGTGGTACCTTGTTTAGTTCATTTGTTGAGGCCATGTTTTTCTGGAATGTTTTGATTCTTCTGTATGTTCATCAGTGTCTGGGCATTGAAATGTTCATCAGTGTCTGGGCATTATTATTGTGGTCCTTACTGTCTAGACTTGTTTGTATTCATCCTTCTTGGTAAGGCTTTCCAAATAATCATAGGACCTTGGGTATTGTGATTTATGTTTTTGGTCATGGCAGCTGCATGTGCATTAAGGAACACCCCAAGCCTAGTAATGCTGTGTCTCTTATAGACTTGTAGAAGTATTACTCTGGTGGTCTTTGGTAAGATGCAGGAGAATTTTTTGGATTACCCCACAGAGATTCCTGTCCTCTTCCCTTTCTTTCCCCTAAACAGAGTGTCTCACTCTGTGCTAAACTGCCTGGAACTGTGGGAAGGGTGGCAAGCACCCCTCTGGCTACCATTACTTGAACAGACCTGTACTCAGTACACCATGGGGACTGTGCTTGAACAGACCTGTACTCAGAACAGCACGGGGTCTTGTACATGGCCTGCAATGATCACTGTCAGGCTGCTGCATATGTTGACTCAAAGTCCAGTGGCTGTACAATCCACAGGTGGTGAGTCTAGCCAGGCTTGTGTCCTTCTCCTCAGGGCAGCGAGTTCTCCCCAGCCCTAGGCAGGTCCAGAGATTCTATCCATGAGCCAGGGCCTGGAGCTAGGAACCTTAGTAATCAAACTAGTTCTCTGTTCTACTGTGGCTGAGCTGGCACCTAAGCTGCAAGTCAAAATCCTTTTTGTTCTTCTTTCCCCTTTTCTCAAGCTGAGGAGTCTCTCACTGCTGCAGACCCATGGTGACTATTGCCTGGCTATCATTGATGTTCACTCAAGGTTTGAGGGTTATTTCAATAGCTTGTGATGAATGTTGCCAGGTCTGGGTCTGCTCTCTTCAGGTACGCTGGGTCCCCTATGGCCCAAGGCAGGTCCGGAAGTGCCATCCAGGATCCAACGCCTGGAATTGGGAACCCCAGGTGTATGCTTGGTGCTCTCCTCCAGTGTGTCTGAGTTGGTAGCCAAGCTGCAAGACACAGTCCTCTTTACACCTTGTCTTCTCCTTTTCTCAGGGAAAAGGAGTCTCTTCCAGTAGCCACCATAGCTCAGAATGTGCTGGGTTACACTGCAAGCCAGCTTGGCTCTGAGTCTCACCCAAGACGAGTAGCAAGTACTCCCTGGATACCACTGCTGGTTATTCAGGGCCCAAGGGCTCTTTAGTTAACAGGTGATTAATCTTGCCAGGACTAGGTTTTTCCCTTCAAGGCAGCCGTTTCTCTTCTTGCTCAGGGTGTGTCTAGAAATGTCATCCTCTAGCTACAGCCTGGAATGGGGGCCTTAGAATTCTGCCTGGTGGCGTATTCTGTTGTGGCCAAGCTGGTGTCCAAGTTGCAAGACAAAGTCCTCTTTACTTTCCCATCTGACCTCCTCAAGCAGAAAGGAGTCTCCCCCAGAGCTGCACCTTTTCTGCCTGGGATTAGGGGAGGAGTGACCCAAGCACTCCCTTGGGCGTCCTGGCTTGTGTCTTACCAGGTTGCATGCATTTCAAGTACACTGGCTCTGAGCCCAGCATAGCATTGAGGCTTGCCTAGGAATTACAGTTCTTGTGGCCTGGACTGCTTCAAGTTTATTTAGGACTCCATGTTGACAGGGCTTGCTAGAATTCTAATTCCAGCCTCTGGGGTGGACAATTGCCCTCTGACTATGGCTGGTCCGAATGCCCCCTCTGTGGCCTTGGCTGAGTTCTATTCCATTTTGCTTTTTGCTGCTACAGGGTAGCTCTGAGTTCCCAAAGTCCCACAATCACTGTGCTCCTCTCCACCCAAGCACACAGATTCTCTCTCTGTGCCACATGGCTGCTGCTGGGGGTTAGGGGAAAGGTGGTGTAGGTGATTCAAGACTATTTTCCTATTATCTTCAGTGCCTTTCCTTAATTTGATGGTAAAACTGGGTACGGTTATATTGCTCACCTGATTTTTGGATTTTTTGATGGTGCATTTTTGTGTGGATAGTTGTTCAGCTTGCTGTTCCTGCCAGGGTGATGATCACTAGAGGCTCCTACTCAGCCATCCTGCTCTGCCTCCTCTCTATGCTTAACTTTTTAATATATTGCCAAATTATTTTCCAAAGTGGTTGTGCCATATTACAATCCTGCTAGCTGTGTATGTGTATTCCAGTTATTCCACATCCTTAGCAAAACTATATGCGTGGTCAGTCTTTTAAATTTTAGACATTCTAATAGGTATATGGTGTTGCGTCATTGTGGCTTTAATTTACATTTCTCTGATAACTAATCATGTTTCACATGTTTCCATGTTCTTATTTTTCACCTCTACATATTCCTTGGTAAAGTATGTGTTTAAATCTTTTGCTTGTTTTGTATGGGTTATTTTTTTCTTATGACTTAAGTTTTAAGAGTTCTTTATATATTCTGGATTCACGTACTTTAACACAGAGGTTCCTAAGTGGTTAATGGCCTGTTAGGAATTGAGCCACACAGCAGGAGATGAGTTGTGGGGTAGCAAGTGAAGCTTCATCTATATTTACAGCCGCGCCCCATCACTTGCATTACTGCCTGAGCTCTGCCTTCTGTCAGATCAGTAACAGCATTAGATTCTCATAGGAGCATGAACCCTATTGTGAATTGCACATGCGAGGGAGCTAGGTTCCATGCTCCTTATGAGAATCTAATGCCTGAGGTTCTATCGCTGTCTCCCATCACCCAGAGATGGAACTGTCTTAGTTTCAGGAAAACAAGCTCAGAGCTCCCATTGATTCTACATTATGGTGAGTTGTATAATTATTTCATTACATGTGACAAAGTAATAATAATAGAAATATAGTGCACAGTAATTGCAATGCACTTGAATCATCCTGAAACCACATCTTCTGCCACTCTACACCACCCCTGCCCAGCCCCATCCATGGAAAAATTGTCTTTCATGAAACCTGGTTTCTGGTGCCAAAAAGGTTGGGAACTGCTACTTTAACAGTTCCCAACTACTACTTTAACAGTATGGTATAAAATATGGTTAATATTTGATTTTTCTTTTTGTGCATATTTAAAATTTAGTATTTCATGCATCATTTGTTGAAAAGACTATATTTTCTTTATTGAATTGCCTTTTTATCTTCTTAAAATATCAGTTGTTCACAAATGTGTTGGTTTATTTCTAGACATTTTGTTGTTTTCCACTGAAGTCCTTGGAATTGTGTAGTCTTAGCTCTCCAACTTAATTCTCTTTTCAGGGTTGTTTTGACTACCTTAAGTTCTTTGCATTACTATACAAATTTTATAACCATCTTGCCAGTTTCTGTAAAATATCCTGCTTTTATTTTGATTAGGATTGAATTGAGTCTGTAGTTCAGTTTGGGGAGAATTGACATGTTAATAATATTGAATCTTTTAGCCCAATAACAAGGTATATGTCTGTGTTTATTTAGATCTTTAAATTTTTGTTCAGCAATATTTTGTAGAATATACTTTAGAAGGTCTCTGACATTTAAGAGATTTCCTGAAGTATTTCATATTTCTAAATTATAAATTTATTTAATTTCAATTTCAGATTACTTATTGCTGATATACATAAATACAGTAGAATTTTGTGTGTTCACCTTGTATCCTGCAATCTCATTAAATTCACTTATAGTTTTTATTGGTAAATTTCATTGAAATTTTTACATATATGATCATTTTGCCTGTAATAAAGAGTTTTATTTCTTTCCAGTCTTGATGACTTTTGTTTTTTCTTTGCCTGATTGCTCAGGCCAAGACTTCCAACATAACATTGAATAGCAGCAGTAAGCATGGTCATCTATGTTTTACTTATGATCTTAGATAGTATTCAGTCTTTTTCCATTATTTTGATGTTATCGAGATAATTTTAGTAGATTCTTTTTGATAGGTTGAGGAAGTTTCCTTTTAGTCCTAGTGTGCTGAGAATTTTTTTTACACATTTTATAAAATTAAATCCAAATTTTATTAAGGACTTTGAGTTACGTATTTTAAATTTCTAGAATGGAATGGAATGATTTTGGAAATGAAAAAATGGCATAAACACTGACATCCCTTGAAACTTCAATTTGATAAAGAAAATTCTTCTGCAAACCACATCCCCATTATATGACAAGACTAGGTGTTATCTACACCTTCACTTTGGCAATAGCTATTTCCTGAAAGAATGAAGAAGATGAGTTTGCTACTTCCATCCATTAAAAATGAGATTCTGTCTTTAAAGTTCAGAAAAAGCTGCATTTAAATGAACTATGGTTACCCCCATCCCCCCAAAAAACAGTGTCTAATCAAAGCAAAGAAAATCACTTTGAAAATGAAGAGAAAAAAACTGTTAGAATTGGTTATTTCCAGTAGTAAGTTAAAATCTCAGGAGAGACATGGATAGCACTACAAACGGTGTGTTCACATTCCAAGACCTTAACACTAACTTCTCAAAAAAAGAAGTTTTCATTACCTCTAAAAAGGAATTCAATGTGATTTTATTAAGAGCAGGAACTCCAGACCTTCCTTTAATGACAATCCAGTAGACCACCCTCGCTGTCCTAAAAACAGAGTTCAACCCGAAAATTAACAAATTAGCCTTGGGTATTGTAAATGTGTCTCTATAATCTGAAATTTAATGGCATCTTTTGTCAAAAATAGTCTTATTTCCACTTTAGTTTCATGACTACAATACTACAGTGCCATCTCTGTAGTATTTACTACAATAGTCATCAAAAATATTTGAAAAAGTGCTTGGACCTCTGAAACTGTGCATCAATCCGCATCTATAACAGTAAGAGCCACACAAAGATCTGTAAGGGTGCTGCCTGTCCAGATCCAGAACAGAGGTACTTAATCTTTGTTTTCCAGTTTAGTTATCAAAGCATGGAATGAACAAAATGCTGAATGTCACACTAGCATCACAAATAGGCCCCAAATTTTGAGCTTTTAACGAGATTGAGAAACATTTTATGAGATTCAACTCAATATGCCTTAACACATCCATGAGGCAGTTAAGTAAACAGCACTACCCATTTTAATACATGGTAAACAGAAGCATGAGTAAGTGACATACTCATACTTTAAGCAGTAAGAATTAGAAGAAACCACAGACGTTTGGGGTTTTCTCTGTAGCTCTAACCCAAAGAAAATGACTTTAATTTTTTTTAAAGCATCACATCACTTAAGATCTCTTCTCTCTCCTCCTCCCCCTCCTCTTCCTTCTCCTCTTTCCTCTTCCTCTCCTCCCTCCCTCCCTTCCTTCCCTCTCTTTTTTCTCCCTTTCTTTCTCTTTTTTCCTTCCTTCCTTCCTTCCTTCCTTCCTTCCTTCCTCTCTCTTTCTCTCTCTCTCTCTTTCTTTCTTTCTTTCCCTTTCTTTCTTTCTCTTTCTTTCTTTCT
>NW_016107585.1:1708579-1734784 GCF_001604975.1 Cebus imitator | reverse complement strand
TTTCCTTTCCTTTCCTTTCCTTTCCTTTCCTTTCCTTTCCTTTCCTTTCCTTTCCTCTCTCTCTCTCTTTCTCTCTCTCTTTTCTTTTCTTTTCCTTCCCTCCCTCCTCTTTCTTTCCCTCCCTCCCTCCCTCCCTCCCTTCCTTCCTTCCTTTCTTCATCATTCTCCTCCTCCTCCTCCTCCACACTTGCTTATTAGTATAGTATCTCTTTCCAAAACTGGTACCTTCTTCAATAATGTGGTAAAAACTGAGTATAACCCTTAATTCAAGCTAGGCCTCTGCTTCTATCTGAATTGGTACACAATTAAGGCATCACCTTATAAGAACTAAAATTGTACTTGAAATATTTATTTTAGGTTACAAAAACAAAAACAAGCAAACAAACAACAAATAACTTGAAAATAGGCTTGTCAAATGATGTAAATTCATCTTTTCCAGGGAAGCAGAAGGTAGATCATTCTGCTTCACTTCTGCTTGCACCCTGTTGGCTGTTGATCTTTCTTGGGTTTGGATCATTTTCCTCATCTCCTTCTCTTTCCCCTTCCTTATTCACTTCTTTATCTAATTTATCATCATCGTCATCATCATCATCATCATCATCACCAGTAGCTTCTCCAGTGAAGTATATCACTGATCTTGGGATTATATACTCATGTAAAAAGTAACCAATTTCGGAGTCTGCAGCAAGGATAGCTTCTGCAGCATCATCCAAATCTCCACTCTCAGGAACTTCAGGAGGGGCAAAGAAATTAAAGAAAGTCATTGGAAACTGTTTTAGTCACAGTATGAAATGTCCCACGTCCCTTGTGTTTCTGCTTCTTAATGTTTTCAAAGTGACATTCCTTTTTCCAATCTATCTGGCACCCTGTACAACCCATAATTTCTGGTCCTTCAAAAGAAAAGTGGTCAGAATCATCTGGTTCTGACCTCATCCTCTATGTCTTTGTCAGCACTTTATTGTAAAATATTCATTGGGTTCAAAGTGAAGTCTAAGACAAAACTCATAAGCTGGCTACTTTAATATCTTTCAAGTGCTTCAGAATAGGTTCATCATATTCCTGAACCATATCACCTAGCAAGTCAACATTCTTAAAAGCAGTTAACCAAAATTCAGAAATTCCTTTGGGATCTTTTTCTTCACCCTTTTTCTCACCTTCAATCTAGGCCTTTTCTTTCAACTTCCCTGAAATCTCATCTTCTTCATCTGGTTTCCATTCACTTTCATCTTCCATAGGTTCATAAATTACATTAATCTCACATCACTTATCAAATAGCAGCTGGTAGAGAACAAAGTATTTCCTTTCAAGATTATGAACTTCCTCGTAAAATTTGGCTTCTATCTGTGCGCATTTAACTTGCAGGTTTTTGAGAGCATTCACTCGGTTTTTTTTTTTTTTTTTTTTTTCTGAGACAGAGTTTCACTCTTGTTGCCCAGGCTGTAGTGCAACAGCTGGATTCCAGCCCACTGCAACTTCTGCCTTCTAGGTTTAAGCAATTCTCCTGCCTAAGCCTCCCGAGTAGCTGGGATTACAGGCACGCACCACCGCACCCGGCTAATTTTGTGTTTTTAGTAGAGATGGGGTTTCTCCATGTTGGTCAGGCAGGTCTCGAACTCCCAACCTCAGGTGATCCGCCCACCTCTGCCTCCCAAAGTGCTGGGATTGTGGGCATGAGCCACTGCGCCCAACCTCACTTGTCTTTTACCTACCCTAGGCAGGCTTTCACTGTATCCTGTTGGTATTTCTACCAGACCATCAAGTCTTTCTTGAAGGGCTGCATGAATCTGAGGATTTTGCATCACCTGAACAGTTAGCTGACATGCTTTGATTTTTGTTTTTTTCACCAGTTTCTTCTTCTATTTCTTCAACATCATCCACATCTTGATTAAGTTCAGACTGTTCTTTGTTGTCAATGTCTGCCATGTTGTAAGAACTCCAAATATTGGCAGCTAGCATGGGGAGCCAGGTGGCCGGAGCTTTGCAGGCAGTGACTTAGGGTGGCAGTGGGGGTGGGGGGGAGGAGCAGGAGGCAGCACCACGAGCAGATGACGCTAAAAAAGGTGCTGAGAATCTTTTCAGGCAATAGTTTTATTTCGTCAAATGCTTTCTCTGTGACTATTGAAATGATTATACTGCTTTTCTTTCTAGATTGTTAACATGGGGACTACATTGATTTGAGTTTTGAACGTGAAACACTATTGCATTTCTAATATAAAACTCCACTTGGTCAGGCCAGGCACTGTGGCTCATGCCTGTAATCCCAGCACTTTGGGAGGCTGAGGCGGGTGGATCACTTGAGGTCAGGAGTTTGAGACCAGCCTGACCAACATGGCGAAACCTGTCTCTACTAAAAATAGAAAAAATTAGCTGGGCATGGTGGTGCATACCTGTAATCCCAGCTACTTGGGAGGCTGAGGCAGGAGAATTGCTCGAACCTGAGAAGTGGAGGTTGCAGTGAGCCCAGATCACACAATTGCACTCCAGCATGGGCAACAAGAGTGAAACCACACCTCAAAAACAAACAAACAAACAACAAAAAAAACAACTCTACTTGGTCATGATATATTATCTTTTTTATATATTGTTGCATTTGATTTGCTAATATTGTGTTTAGAATGTTTTCATCTGTTTTATGAAGAATGTTGGTTTGCAGTCTTATTTTCTTACAATTTCTTTTTCTGTGTTTGGTGACAGGATAATCCTGGCTCAAAGAATGAGTTGGGAAATATTTCCTTTTCAGTTTTTTAAAGGAGTGTATGGAGAATTTGTATTATTTGATTGTTAAATGTTTGGTAAAATGTAGGCATGAAGCCATTTGAGCCTGGATTTTTCTTTGTGGAAAGGTTTTTAACTACAAATCCACTTTCTTCAGTGGATTAATTGCTACTCAGTTTCTTATCAAATTGCTTATCAATTTCTTCTTGAGTGAGTTTTGATAGTTTGTGTCTTTTCAGGAGTTGGTTCATGTTACCTAAGGTGTTGAATTTATACTTACGAAGCTGTTTAGGATGTTCTCATTTTATCCTTTTAGTGTCTGTAGAGTCTATACTGATGCCACTGCTTTTATTTCTTATATTAATAATTTGTTGTTTCTGTTTTTCTTTTCCTCATTAGTTTGGCTAGAAATTTGTCAGTTTTATTGATGTGCTTAAAGAAACAACTTTTGGTTTCATTGATTTTTCTCTGTAGTGTTTCTGCATTCTATTTCATTACTTTCCACTCTGAACTATTTTCTTTTCTTTTTTTTGCTTGCTTTGGATTTAATTCTCCTTTTTTCCTAGTTTCTTAAGATACTAACTGAAACCTTTCATTTGCAACCTTTCAGCTTTTCTCATGTAGCATTTAGTACTATACATGTATTTCGTTATCAGCATCCCACAAATTCTGGTATGTTTTTGTTTCATTCAGTTTAGATAATGTCTAGTTTTCCTTTGATTTGTTCCTTCTCCATGGGTTATTTAGAAGCATGGCTGTAGTTTCCAAATTTTGGAAGAGTTTGTAGATATCTTTTTGTAACCTATTTCTAATTTGCTTTCATTGTGCCAAAAAGCATACTTTGTATAATTTGAATCCTTTTAAATATGTTTAGACTTCTTTTATGGCTCAGAATAGCTCTATTTTGATAAATGGTTTGAATAAGTTTTGTGTTCTGCTGTTCTTATGTGGCGTGTTCTCTAAGTGTCAGTTGGGTCAGATAGGTTGATGGTGAAGTTCACATCTACTGTGTCCTTTCTGGTTATCTGTCCACTTGTTCTATCAAATATTGAGAGAATATTGGAAATCTCCAACCATTATACTTGATTTGTCTATATAGCTTTTCAGTCTTATGAATATTCTTAACCTTTGTTCTGAGATGCAGCTAAGTTCCTTGGAAACAGTTTTGTGTCCTTAAGTCTTGTTTTTATGATTTGTTTGATAGGTGTAGAGTAGAGCTTAGTATAGTGCTAACTGTTCCCCACAACTGACGCATGAATGCCCTGGGTATTTTAACCTATGCCTTATGAGTCTTTCCTGTCTGGCTTGTTGGAATGGGCACTATTTCCCACATTGTATGATGACCGGGCAGTGATCCTTGATTCTTCGAAATTGTGTTTTCTTTTGCCTTTACAGGCATGCACAAATTAGTACTTTGCTGACTATTCAGAGATTTCCCAAACCTGTCTCTGCGTTGCTCTCTCTTTTGCTATACTCTGTCTTGTGAACTCTAACTACCTTGTTCTCCCTGGACTGTCAGCTTTCACTCTGCGAATCAAGGAATTTGCCAAGCTCTTCCTGAGTTTTCCTTTTTCACCCTGGGATCTGTAATTACAGGCCTTCATACATTTGCCTCTTGACTGTCAGGAGTTACTATTTTTTGTTGCCTAATTTCCAGGGTCTTGCACAATCTTGCACAACATTAAAAAAATACATTTTGGATTTTTTTTTTTCCATCTTGTTGCTTGTTTTGGTTGTTACAGGCAGAAGTATAAATGTGTTCTGTTTCCTTATCTTGAACCAAATCTTTGCCCATTTAAAATTTTACTCTAGACCAGTTGCAGTGGCCCACGCCTGTAATCCCAGCACTTTGGGAGGCCGAGGTGGATGGATCACCTGTTATCAGGAATTCCAGCCTGGCCAAGGTGGTGAAACCTCATCTCTACTAAAAATACAAAAATTAACTGGGCATGGTGGTGGGTGCCTGTAATCCCAGGTACTTGGGAGGCTGAGGCAGGAGAATTGTTTGAACCCAGGAACCAGAGGTTGCAGTGAGCCAAGATCACGCCATTACACTCTAGCCTGGGTGACAACAGTGAAACTCTGTCTCAAAAAAAAAAATTTTTTTTACTCCAATTTTAAATGTGATTTTTTTAGGAACAAAAGCTATGACTTTTTTTTTTTCCCCTACTTGCAGCCTAACAATTTAAAAAGCTATTGTAACTTATCAGGTTTTTTCGTATTAATGTTTACTAAAAACCTTGTCTGCCTCACGATCACAAAGATTTTCTTCTAGTAGTTTTATAGGCTTAGTTTCATTGATGCCTTGATAATTGAGCAAAAATAAATTTCCTATATATATATATGGGTCCTTTTCTGGTCTTTGCCTTCTGTTTTATTTATCTATGTATCTGTTATTTCATCCATACCAGCAGTGTATAGTACAGTATGATTATTATGCTACAAAGCAGTTGAGTTTTAAAGGTGATTTATCAAAATTAATAGTGTTTGTTCTTTGAAAAACACGGAATCTTATTGTTTCTCTGTAGTCCATTTGTTTTCTTTTTCATCATTTTTTCTCTATTTTTTTCCCCTTACTCTCACTTTAGGTTTACTTTGATCTTTTTATAGCCACTATAGGAGGAAACTTGATTATTAATGTAGGTCTTTTTTTCTAGTAAAAACATTTAAGGCTATACATTTTCTGTAAGCACTACTTTTAATTATTATATATTTTGAGCATATGTAGATGTTTTATTGTTGATGAATTTTAATTTCATTCTGTTATATTCGGAAAGTGTGCTTTGTAAGACAATCTTTTTAAATATATAAGAAATCTTTTGATTTCTTTTAGTGTTCTACATTTGGTGCACTTGAAAAGAGTAAGTTTCTTGGCAGTTGTGTATAGTGTATACTTTTTAGCATTACATTTTAATTTCTTTATTGGTTTTAAATCAGTATCACCTTGTATTATTTTCAGTTGTTCCCCTACAAATTACACCTTTAACTTAACCTGTTAAAATGCCTCTTTAGTTTATTTCATTCTACTTTAACCTATCCCATTTTATTTATTCCAAGCAAAAATATCTTTATTTCACCTTCTTCTTTTCCCCTCTTTTTGAGACAGGGTTTCACTCCTGTTGGCCAGGTTGGAGTGCAGTGGTATGATCTCAACTCACTGCAACCTCCGCCTCCTGGGCTCAAGCTATTCTCCTGCTTCAGCCTTCTGAGTAGCTGAGACTACAGGAACACACCACTGTACCAGGCTAATTTTTGTATTTTTTGTAGAGACAAAGTTTCCCTATGTTGCCCAGGCTGGTCTCAAACTGGGCAACTGAACTCAAGTGAGCCATCTGCCTTGGCCTTCCAAAGTGCTGGGATTACAGACATGAGAGACACCATGCCTGGCCTATTTCACTTTCATTTTTGAATGATAGTTTTACTGTCATTCAAATATGTATGTGTTCTTGATGGACAATTTTTTCTTTCCTCATCACTTTAAATATGTTGTTCCAGTGTCTTCTGGCTTTCATAGTTTCTGATGAGAAGTTAGCTAAAATCTTACAGTTGTTTCATTATATATTATATCTTTGTTCTCTGGCCTCTTTCCAGTTTTTCTTTTTATCTTTTGCTTTCAGAAATTTGACTATCATGTATGAGAGAGATTTTTGTTTATGTTTAGCCAAACTGAAAATCTCACTTTTTAGTGAGCTTTTTTCTGTGTAAATCAGTGTTTTCCCCCAAATTTGGGAACTTTTATGCTACTATATCTTCAGATATTCTGTTTGCTTATTTGTTCTTTTTCTCTTGGTGAACCTTACACATATGTTGGACCACTTGCTATTGTCCTACAGATATCACGAGATCCTGTTCATTTTCCTTAATTTTTTTTTTCTTGTACTCCAAATTGAGTAACTCATGTTGGTCTGTCTTTAGGTTCACTGATTTTTTGTTTGTTTTCTTTCTTGATTTCATTTCATGAATTTTTAACTATTTTACTTTTAGCTTTAGAATTTCCTTTTGAAAAAATGTAGTTTTCATATATCTGATGAGATTGCCCATCCATTCATTGACATTATTTTTTCCTTCACTATTTAAACAGTTTATAATAACTGCCAATAAATATCTATGTGATAAAATGAACATCTAGTTCACTAATAGATTTGATTTACTTTTTTCTTACTCTGTTTATTTCCATGTCTGTTTTTTTCTTTTGGCCTAAAAAAAACATTATCATTCTGAATTCTGTTGTGTTCTCCTGGGGATTATTATTTTGCTTTGTTTTTGTACTTTCCTCACCTGAAACTATAAAGATCCTTACTATAGGTACTATCTAATATTTCTGTACTGTTATGGCTTCCCATTGTTATATTTTTAGATTGTCCCTGTGGGATAGTCTTTTCTGTTTCTATGTAATTTTATTGTCAGCTAAGAATTTAAGTAGAGATAGAGCTCACTCTGTCTGTTTTGCTTCTGTGGTTGATTGCTTCATTTTTAGCTGCTCTACTAGCTTTATAATCTGTCCTCAGACACTTGAAGTTCTTTCTTCTTCACCTTTCTACCACCAGAGATACATGTATTTGGTTAATACACTCAGTTGTAAAAAGCATGAACTATATATTTCTTTCTAATTTCTGGCTAGTATTTTGCTGGATTCCCTGAAAATTTCCCAAGTATGTGTAATTTAGCTGTTAGTCAAGGGTTTTGACATAATTTGTATTCATATTTAGGTCATACTCTTTTTGTGGTTCTTTTCTTACCAGCATTTCCCTTTTACATTTTCTGTGTTCTTTCAGCCCTAAACTTTGATTCTGGAACCTTGAGCCCAAAGGCTGGGGTTTTTTACTATTGCGTTTCTGCAGCCATAGCCATAGGAGTGCCCCAACACCAGAAGATAATAAAATAATAAATAAAATAGTAACTCTTCACTTCCAAGTGAGATTTTTGTGATTAGACTATTTGTGGTGGCTTTTTGGATTCTGTTTGGTGTTCATAAATACACTTTTTACCATGTAACTTAGTTATTAAAATTGTTTTCTGTCAGCACTTTTTTCTGCCACTCCTTCACTATTAGTCTTAATTTTAATTTTAAGTTGCATTAAAACAGAACATTTGATAATACTGCAACTTGAGATAATTTTTATACTAAAGATTAAATTTATGTCTCTACTGCATATCATTTATAAATGCATGACATTCTTGAACATTTTTATTAATCATAGTATATTTCCTCTGTTATTTTAAACATTGAAAAATATTATTTGAGTGATTTCCCTTTCATTTAAAATACATAATTATATGAGACTGTCATTTCCCCACAACCAATTTGAAAAAGGTTATAATCTTAAATTTTTGCTACTTGAGTAGGCAACAAAAGGATGATATTTCGATTTTTATTTATTAAATATTATCATTAAGGTTGAACATCTTTTTATAGAGTAATAGCTCATTTATTTTTTTCTTGGTGAATTGCCAGTTAATTTTCATTTTTAATTATTCTGTTATGTTGTTCACCTTTTTATATACTACTTTGGTTTTTAGGAGCTTTTTATGAATTATGGGCATTCATTTCAGATATGTTTAAAATATCCAAGTGTGTGTCTAAATGACATTTAGAAAATTATTTCATTAGTTTTCTTCATTGAAATTTTTGTGGTAAGTTAATATAACTATTGTTAGTTTATGATGTGTGATATATGAGAATCTTTTTGAAGTTTTACCATATTCTCGAATTTTGAAAGCCTTTTAAATATTTTGTTTTTATATGCTAGTTAAGTTTATCTCCCTTCTACCTTACTCATTTAATAATGAAGTTTATTTTCCCTACTACCATGCTTTTAGTATTTTCAGAAAACAGATTTCTTATTTTACCTTTTCTTAAGGAATTATCCTGTTTTTTTGTTGTTGTTTCTTTTGAGATCTTGAAGATATCAGAACAAATTCTAATGTAATTTATGAAGAACTTCTTTTAACCAAAGAAATTAAAAGCAAATGTTTACCATGCTAGTAGATATCCCTGTAAGTTAGAAGCTATATTTCTATAGACAGAAGATTTTCTTCCTGATACCAGTGTGAGTAATGGATAGAAGCAACTGCATACGTAATTCAGTACACCAGGTTGCTTGCTGGAACCTGCTTGAGACTCTCAGTAAAGCTTTTGTCCAAGGCTTGTGCTGTTCCTCGAACACTCTTCACTGGTCTTCCAATACTTGATGTATAGGAGATCCCTCATACTCCCTGCTGCCTTTGCTGCTGTGTTTGCTTAAAGCTAACCCCAGGGATCTAATAAGAGAAAGAGGCTGCAGCAGGGCAGCTTGAAGCCGCAAGATCAAACATTTCTACCTCCCGAGTTAACCATCATCTTGGAACCCAACAAAAGGCTAGGGTACCCCAATGATAGGGAGACTTTAGTATCCTCACCCTGCATGGGGACTGATTCACAATACTAAGCTCTAACAGAATTGTGTTATGCCATTAGCTTTGTGTTTGTAGGGTTCTTTAGGAATTTGTAATGTCACGGATTGGTTTTACACATTGTGGTCATGTATTTCCATCATAATTTATTGAGCATACCGTAATACTTACTGTTTACTTTGTATGTTAACATGTTTGGTACCAAGGGTTTAAAATTTGGAATAGTAAGATTTCCTGAACATTATTGTCTTCTTATAATACCATGCAAGTTTTAAAAAATATATAATAGATTTAAGTATAGGCATTCATGTTTTAAATTTCCTGGTTTTCTGCCATAACTTAAATTTTATAAGGACTTTAAAGTACACAGATTCATTATAATTTGTTCGCAATGACAAACTTTAGATTATTAATCTAACATTTAAATATTAGTGACCAAGTCTATCTGATAATGTAAAACTTTCTGAATTATTTTCCCATACATTTTTTTCCTCCATTCTTTTGTAATTTATTTTAAGAATAGGGATAACTTTTACCTTTTGGATAATAAATGGCTAGTCAGACTGAAACTTGGAAGAATTGGGTGAACTTAGGCTGCTTCAGAAGGACTTCTCCCTTTTATAACAGGATTATCCCCATGTCATATGGAATTCATGAAATCATCCGAATTTTAAAATTTAAGCATGTAGCCTTTGTAGTCATAAACATGAATGTTCTAACTTCTTAAAGCCTTTGGCTATAAAATACACTAATTTTTTTTGAAGTAATGATTTTAGAAGGACTTTAAGTCCTTCATAGGACATTTGTACTATGAGTTTTAAAAATCCATATTTTCCTCTAATAAGGGATTATAAAAGGATTAAAAGTCTTCACTGGAGATTCTGATTTACATAGGCAATATATAGCAATATTATTTCCTGAATTGAGGGAGTAGGTGGGGAAAGATTAATTGTTGCTATTGTAAAATAGACTTGAATAATAAATTGTGATTCATACACAGATGGCTCTTATAAATTTACACTGATGTTAGCTGGATTTGATGGATATAGGACCATATGAGCAGTCATGGTAGAGATTTTAATATTCTTTTACTCTCATAGACTATAAAGATGGCCTAATTGTCTATTACTAGTGGATACATGTAAGTCTTTGCACTCTAAATTTTTGTATGAAGCAAAAAATATGTTTGTTTTTTTAAATGTGTAGTTTCAATGTTTTTGCAAAAATAATTGTATAGCTATCTTAGCTACATTTGTTTGTAAAATTAAGTTAAATCATGAAATAGTAAAAACTTTTATAATGCTTTTTGATAAATACATTATAAAGATACACCTAGCTAAAATTCATTTTCATTGAACTAAAGATGATTTGGAAAGATATTTTAATCTTTTTAGGTGTACAAGTCATTATAAACACACCAAGAATTAAATATGAAATTTTAAACACCTTCATTTTACCCAAAATATAGGCGAGTAATCTAAGAAAGTGACATGAGTTACCATGAGATAAGGAGGAGATTGGTTAATATTGTCTTTTGAATATAATAGCATTGTATTTCCATAGAATCATTTAAATAATTTTTTAAATGTGCATTGATAATTTAAAAAATGAAACTGCTTTTGCACTTTTCTCATATGCCAACTATTTTCTTTTTTCCAACGGATTAAGAGCCTAAAGGAATAGAGGAAGTGAATGGACACTGATGTTTCAAAATATCTCATTTTGCCTAAAAGCAAGTACCGGCAGATAAATGCCCATAAAGGGATTTCTTTCTTAAGCCCCGTGGATTTTTTTCCCCGCACAACTTTTTGTGTGAGTTAGAAATGAAAACCATTCATCTAGTGCCCCAAAGAACGGCCTTATTGAATGGAATAACAGTGTAATGTACCATTGAAGGCAGGATTGAAAGTGATTATCTTGTTAACTCTTGACAGTTACCGCCAGCTTGAAATGGAACCGGCAGGCTTGATTTGCAAATGAATTAGAGCTTTTTCATTTTGTGCCAGGATCATCTTTTTATATTCTGATATGACAGATGCTATGTTCCAGGCTTTTGTTTTTCTTCCGATTTATACTTGCAAATAAAAAACAAAAGATTATTATAGTCATTTTATTTGCATCGTTTCTCTTGGAGTTTATTCTTTGTGTAGAAGTTTTTAATCTTATGTTTTTCAAAAAAAAATTTAAGACTAGTATTGTTTCTTCCAGAATTAAATTTGATTAAGTACAGTAGAAATTGGGTGAGAAGAAAGATTATATGGGCTTTCAAGAAATAGAAAATAGTTGCAAACAGAATATTGTAGTTAGTAAAAAATGAAACTTTTGGCTAAATTTAATATCTTTTCCCCCTTGGTAACTATTGATGTAAATTCAAACTTCTGGAGATGTTTCAAGAATAGTACAAGAAACTCCCATATATGCTTTACGTAGATTCATCAGTTATTTACATTTTCCACCCACTTATTTTATTATCTCTTCCTCCCTCTCCTCCTCCAATTGTTTATAAATGTATATTTTCTTAACTAAAGGAGAATATATTGGAAACATTGTTCCCCTTTACTAATAAATGGTATATATAAGATTAAAGACATTGTCTTATGTAGCTATGAGTACTAGATTTTGTGAGGTTAAAATAAAAAAGAACAGTTTTTGTGTTTTTATCTTCCGATATTAGTGGAAATCAATATGCAGGTTTTAATCCACACTGTCATAATGCTTCTGTTTATATTCAAAAATCATCTCAGTGGCGTATGGCAATTTTAATGCATTATTAATGTATAGCTTATAAACCTAGAACATTGTTTTATTAGTTCAGATAGTTTTTATTATTGCAGGGTTTATATAGTTAAAACTTGCTTATTCCATTTAGTATTGAATGTTCAAGGTAGTAAACATACCTGACCCTAGTCTAAGTCATACACATTTTCCATCCATAAAGGTCTTTACACATACATATATACACACACATTTATCTTCTTGTGGAGTTAGGCTAAATATTTTTTAATTGTTATTTATGTATTCAAAATGTAAGGTTATGTAAGTCTGTTTTCTTTTTTCTCTGCAAACAGTCATATTTTCCTCTGTTGTACAAATCTTAATAAAATATGGAACTCACAGATAAATTATCTGCCATTCTACCACAATGGCTTTTCAGTATGAACATTAGCATGAGGTCTATTTCCTATAATACAAAGTCTAGGCATTCAGAACATGTATTACATTGATATGATATATTGAGAACCTTTATGAAAATGTCAGTGCATTTATAAGGTCTGA
Source organism: Cebus imitator (assembly GCF_001604975.1). Lineage (NCBI taxonomy): Eukaryota > Metazoa > Chordata > Mammalia > Primates > Cebidae > Cebus > Cebus imitator. The sequence continues at coordinate 1,722,400 of NW_016107585.1, read as the reverse complement.
TTAATTGGTTTGGTGAGCATCACCATCCTAAATAAGTGTTACTCTAAGCCTACTGTCTTTGAGTTAAAACATGATAGTAATCTTGAAGGGAAAATATGTAGATTGAGTTGAGAAGCACGCAGGGACATTTCCTAATATTCCTTCTTTGGATTCCATTCATTCTCTCTTTCTTTCACTCTTACTCTCACTCTTTCAGGCTCTCTCTCATGGTAGTTGCTTGACTCATGTTAACTGACTGTATTAAGCTTTGTGAAATGTATAGTTGTTTTTTACAGTATAACACTACACAGATTTAAATATTAAAATTTTTATCATAAACATGATATTGACCCTATATCTTAAAATGGAAACATTCAGAGTGCTTCTTCAGTGTTAATTGAAGCCATTTGATATTGTTTATGTATTTTAAGAATTCTGTTTATATATTATATAATAAAGAGTATCCCTATAATGAATGAGATTTAAACAGTATATTTTAATGTTTGGAAATATGAATTTTAGGGGTATGCTGAAGTACTGAGAATGTGTTTGGGATTTCATATAACCTGTTCTATAAAAATTCAATGCCCATAAAACCGATTATTCAACATTATGCTAAATTATCTTTAATTAATGAAGAAAAAGGCATTTTTCTCCAGTGTACTGGAATGATTCTTTCTGATTTTGCCAAGTTTAGTCTTTTTTTTTGTTTGTTTAATAGACATTTAGTCCTTTAGTTGAACAACCCCTACACAATCAAAATGTATGACTTAAGATCTTTTCTTTTTTTTTGAGAAGAAATTTAGATCTCAAGAACTTTTATGAACTTGCTATGAGTTCCTGGAACTCAATTCACTGAGCCTTTTAAAACTTCTAGAGAAGACAGGAGAAAATTGGTTCAGAGAAACAAGCATTTAAATTAAGTCAGCAAAGTCAGAATTTAGAATTGGGTAATTCCTTTTCTACATTTCCTTTACACTCATATTTACCCTGGAAAACAGTAGCCTACCTTGTGGAAGACACGATGCAAACCGAAATGCAGTGTGATGGTATACTTACAGTGAAAGTGGGCACACAAGTGATGGCCCAAATATGTGGAATTGTAAAGGATTTTTAGGGTAGTTTGGCCAGGACCAAGAGAAATAACAGCAGAAAACACGTACAGTTGGAAGCCGTGAACTTGTATGACTTTTTCTGTAGCCTGTGGGAGTGGACAGAGTGGATAACCCAAGATGTTTCTAAGACTGACTGGACTAAGAATGAGTTACTTAAAGCCAACTACTTCCCCCCTAGTGTGACTGAAGGGATTTAATAATGATCACAAACTAGTGTTACAGTTAAGTATTTTAAGGTTGACTTCTAAGCTCACACTTGAAAGGTATTTATCTAATGGCCACTGGCTCACCAGCTTCCCACCCTAGTACTGATTGCTAGCTTACCAACTTTAAGGCTAATAATTTTATCTAATATTCAATTTCAAAACATACCAGTGTAAATACCACTTCCACTGACCATTGAATGCCATGAAGCCCTGGCACTGAGCCAGGAGCTTTCTATGTGAACTTAAAATGGTACTGTGGAGATTGAGGCAATTTTCTTTAGGCTAACCCAGCCACTTGGAAGTAAACCAGCAGAGCATTGCCATCACCCCAATAAAGCTGCAGGCTTTATCACAGGCACCAGACAAATCTATAGGGCTAATTTCCATACTTCTCTTTTAAAGAATTTATTTTAAACCTATTATACCACACAGTATGTTTTATACACTGAAATATAACTCCCAAATAAGATGAAGCAAAGACAAAAAAGTTCATCTTATTAGAAACATGATACACCATCACTTATTGTCTTCAAACATTATTGCACTTCAGCTTTCTTAATTTGACAAAGCATTCATGAAACAATCTGCAGACTAGTTTTAATAGACAAATAACACCTGTAAGCAGACATGATTCACTGTCCTAAATTATTTATTAGGTATGAATTTTACAAGCTTTACTTATATTAGCTATAATGGTGGAGCTGGAGAGCATTGTGCCTTTTCCAAGCTGCCCGGCGAGGACCACAAATCAAATGGTGGAACTCATGGCTCTTTCCAAGGTCATGGCTCTTTTGACCTGCAGATGTCAAGCCCACACATCTCCCTGTGCCTGTGGACTGGTTTGGTGATCCATTGGGTATCAGAATTTCTTCTGATAGTTTTATGGAATGGATCAATGAGGATAGCCTCAAAAAAAATTGTATGTGGAACCTTTACCAACCCAGTAAGAATTCAGGACTCTCAGAGCCCCGCAATGGTGTCCAGCTCACTCCTCTGTAACAGACTGAAGGCTTGAGAAAACTTTAGCTTGTTAACACCATAATGGACAGGCTTGCCTTAAGTTGCACTCTTAGGAACTTGGCATTTTTGGCCACCACGACGAATATGAACCCTATAAGTAAGGTAACCTTGCTTGACCTTGCAGCCCAGTCATCGTGCTTTATCAGGCCAGGTGGGGCAGAAGCCCTGTGGAGAGCAGAGAGCTGGCATTACTGCCAACAGTGGACCCTCAGAAGAAAGCGCATGATATCACACTGCTTCTTCCTCCATACCTCCTGGATGTACTTGTACACAGGTACAAGTACAAGTACATTCTGCCACCTGATAGAAAGGCACCAAGGTTAGTCATTATATAGAATAATTAATATTTATCTTTTTTCATGTTATCCACTTTTCTCACACTCTCAGTTTGTAGAGTTGAATTGATGTTGTGGAAGACAAAATTTGTCTCTTTTAGTATTTGTCTTATTGGTCCTATAGTTTATTTCTTTTTTAAAATAATCATATTCTCTAGTTTTTCAACCAGTATTTTTATTAACTAAAATTAATACAATATTACTCTTTTTGATAGCAGACTAAAAGCAGATGGAAGAAGTTGATGATGTTCTCAGCTTTTAAATTCAGCTCTCCTTTGTATTTTGTTGCATTTTATTTCTTAACTTATATCTGTCATTTGTCTTTTGGATTTTGAAATGCTATTAGTATTTATCTTAGTGATTATCATGCAGATATCAAAATGAGAAGAAAACACATTTTCTTTTGCCTTTGACTTCCTATCCCCCCATTTCCCAAAGTCAAAATAACCTCATATAGATATATAGTTTGAACACAAGTAAAATTTAAATGATTTAGACCAGAGATCAGTAAACTTTTTCAGCAAGGGGCTAAATTATAGACATTTAGGGTTTGTGTGCTAACAGGCAAAATTGAAGATATCTTGTAAACATAAAACTGTAATAAGAGAGGAAATGTCCACAGTTTTTGGATAAAATTCAAAGTGTCATAATTATTGAGCATAATTTTTTGTAGTTAAAATGCATGAATTTGAAAAATGAAATTCCTTTTTGGGAGCTAGCATTTTACTTATTTGGGGTTCTAAATTAATGTTCTCTGTTACCAGAATTGATTACAAACATTTATCTGTTCATACCGATCTATAATGAGATTTTAAACATTTCATCTTTGAAAATGTCTTCACACAGATAGGTACTACCAAATTTGATTGCAATCTGTGATCACGTTCATTGCGTGGAAAGCATTTATAAAATTCCGTTCGATTATTTTCTTGATTTTTTTTATTTTAGGTATTATATTACAGATTAATCAATTCCAATTGAAGTAGAAGCTCCTCAATTGTGCAGTTAAGTGGATTTGGGAACATGGAAATTTTCTTTGCATTTGCCTTAAGGGCAGAAAAACACTGCTGGAGCTGTAATTTGAGGTCAAAAAAGATACTCGTTGGCCTGGCGTGGTGGCTCATGCCTGTAATCCCACATTTTGGGAGGCCGAGGCGGGTGGATCACGAGGTCAAGAGATCAAGACCATCCTGGTCAACATGGTGAAACCCCGTCTCTACTGTAAATACAAAAATTAGCTGGGCATGGTGGCTCAGGCCTGTAGTCCCAGCTACTTGGGAGGCTGAGGCAGGAGAATTGGTTGAACCCAGGAGGCGGAGGTTGCAGTGAGCTAAGATCGCGCCATTGCACTCCAGCCTGGGTAACAAGAGTGAAACTCTGTCTCAAAAAACAAACAAAAAAACAAAACTCCTTGAAATATGTGTTGGAATGAATATCTTCTTTTAACTTTTGATGGCATGGGAGGTATATAAAGCAGCTTGACCTTACTTTGTGATTCCGGCAACATCAGTTATTACTGCAGCGGCTTTACTGTGGTATGAATTTTGCATATAACCACCATTTTGCCTTGTAATTTTAGGTTGAGCTCATTAAGAAACATTTTTATTTTTACTTTCTAATTTTTTGTTTTAAAGACAGGGTCTCAATAAATAAATAAATAAATAAATAAATAAATAAAATAAAGACAGGGTCTCACTCTGTTGCCAGGCTTATGTGCAGTGGCAGGATTATGGCTCACTGCAGCATTTGGAACTCTTGAACTGAAGCAGTCCTCTCACTCAGCTCCCACGTAATCCAGTTGGGATTACAGGCATGTAATGTTCCTTTGCCCAGCTAAGGAACATTATTATGTCTACTGCTAAAGCTAAAAGTGGTTTAGGATAAAAGTCTCCTCAGCCAGAAAAATTTCAGCGTTGATTCTTAATGTGAAACATCACAATTAGACTTTACCACTGTTAAGACATCGAACAGCTGCCATGTGTTAGAGTAATCAGGATATTCAGTGTCTATTTCTGTCAAAAAATATCATACAACCAACAATGGACAAGTCTACAAGAGCAAGTGAGGTTCACTGTTGACACTACTAGTTGTATACCACATTTTACATTCAGATATTTTTACAAAGTATTTGCTGACGAATAATGCAGCAAATAACTGTAGGTTTTAAATTTTCACAGACTTAACATTCTACAAGCTTTGTAGCGTTGTCCAACTAAGCCCCTTTCCACTCTCTATTGTTAACTGCCATGATATGTAACACATCTTAGCAGATTCCACATCAGATTGCACTGAATGAGTGTTTGCTCAATTTTATTGAAAATATTATCATGTTCTATGCATAAAATTCCTAGAGGCTAATTCTTAAGTCATTCCACATTCAGCATTGACTCCTCAAATAAACAGGTGAGCAGAATCTCTGACATCTGTGGACTCATGAAGAGCCAAGCAAAACCACTTGGACTCATTTGCCTTATCTCTTCATTGGACATATTGATGATATTCTCTGTGTCTTCAACATTTTGAGCAGCCGTGCTTGCTGAATGGCTAATGCTTTTAAGCAAGTTTATTTTCTCTAGATACTCTTGTTTGTTTGCAGTTAAACACTAAGTCATCTTTGGTAAATTGCTTTCATTGGTTGGTTGACAAATGTACCACTCAGAAACTCATTTTTATTTTTTTACTTTTGTGAAGAAATTCTGCTGTGATGAGATATTCCATTTTAAATATTCTAATTTTTTTAACCATTGCTTTCCTGTGTCTCGAAAAGACTGTAAAGAGAGTTTAGTCAAGTATATGCTATTTAAAAAAAATCAACATATATGCTATTTTTTCAGCACAGCTATATCGCCATTGTATAATAACCACAATGAATTGCCATTTAATTTGTTAAAATAGTCCAAACTTCACTGTGCCTTAAAAATGACATTTGAAGGCTCCTTTTCTATTCTTTTCTCATTTTTATATGATTGTCATACACTGGTATTAAAAATTAAATGTCACATTACAGCAATTCTTAAGGCCCTCAAAACTCCTATTAGTTATGCTATGTTACTGTGAGTTTTTTGTGTCCTGAGCAGCAGTGCAAACTAATGAGAGTACCATCCATGATTTCTGTTGCGGCTCCTCAGCTATTGTTAATAGCTTGAAGCAGTCATAGAAATACATAAAAGAATGAGTGTGGCTGTGTCCCAACAAAACTTTATATATTGACAGTGATATTTCAATTTCAGTAATATTCATGTGTCACAAAATATTATTCTTTTAATTTTTTCTGAGCCATTTAAGAATGCAAAAACTATTTTGACTCATGTGCTGTACAAAAATAGGTAACAGGCTGGATTTGGTCTATGGACCATAGTTTGCTGATCCCCAATTTGTACTTTCAGGTTAATAGAATAAGATAGTGTACTTTTAAATTCTCTATTGGCCTTTAAATATTACTAAAATTTGGTGAAAACTATCCGTGAATTGAATATAGGTTGTTTTTTTATTTTATGCAGGCAGATATAAAATCATTTGTTGTGAGAAAATAATTCCTAGAAGAATCTTCATTTGTATTGTCACTTTATGTGAACTAGAAAAAAACAAAAGTCTTTCTTATATACAGCACTATTTCAAGCCTCTAAGACTTCCCACATGCCACTTCCTCCTTCCTAGATGTAAGTTGTGCTTATTGAGCTTATATTCTATTAGGAAAGATTGCAAGTAAATAAATAAACATAGATTATGTAGAACTGTTGGGTAGCTTATGTAATCAGTGGAAACTCTGGAAAACCAGGTTGTGAAAATTGACAGGAAAAGAAGACTTGCAGCTGGTGTTACTGCTTGTGTGTGCCGTGGAACCAGTATGGGTAGTTTACAGGCACTGGCACCACCACCACCTCTGATATTGCTGCCACTGGACTTAAGCCCTGTTGCCACTATCACCTAGAATAATATTTTTATTTTTGTCTTTAACTCTTTATTCAGAGTTCCTAGTATAATTCCTGTCTTCCTATATTTGGAATACTTTGGATTCAAAGCTCACCGAATTTGGAATGGTATTCAGATTCTTAAAAAATCTGAATAGCTTGAAAAGCGTGACAAATACACTGAAGAAGAAGGCTATAATGAGCGAGCATGACAGTAGAATAAAATGAGGGAAGAATTCCTTGACCTTCTAAACCAATACTTGTTTTCCTTTCATTTTATCTTATAAGTCCCTCTATTAACTTCTGAAATATTTTTCATGTCACATATTTACTAATTAATTAAACTATTAGTAACTAATGATTAGCTACTAATTATATATTTGTGCAATGGTTTTTATACCTGTCTTTAAGCTCCACATGACCTAGTCTATGTTGTTTGTAATTGTATCCACAATACCCATCACAGAATCTTGCCCAGAGATAGTGCGCAGCAATAGTTGTTGAATTAATAAATAAGGTTTATGTTTGTGTGGTGGGGGCAAATCATGATGACTCCAGTGAAAAGGAATTAAGGGGTTTTGAGCTTGAGAATGAAGTGATTCATTTTTATAAGATTAGACTGGCTGTTTTGTGATAGGCAGATGAGATTGAAACAACAGTCAAAGTGGGGAAAATAGCTATGACACAATTAAGAAAGATTAGGTTGGAAGTCATGGCAGTTGAATTAGGGTGGTGGCAGTTGATACAAATAAAGATAGTTTTTATGGTTATTTAAGAGGTGGAATCAATAGGACTAAGATAGATTGTATTTATAGGGGGAAAGAGAAGAAAGTGAAGTGGTTGACTGAGCAAAAGGATGAATGATACGATCCCTTTCTGAAATAGGAAATACTGAAAAGGATCAGTTTTGAAGGAGGAACACAAGAATTTAGTTTTGGATCTATTGAGCATAAGCTTTTTTTTTTTTTTTTTTGATACCCAAATAGAGATGTCAAATAGACAACAGGATTAATGAATCTGGAGCTTATGAATGATATGCATTTTTTTCCACATCTAGGTTGCTATTAATGCTGTGTGTGAGGGTGATGTGAGATGGAGTAAGAAGAAAGTATAGCACAAGATTAGGGCCCAGGACTGATCCTTGGGGAGCTCTTACCTTTGGTGGCTAGAGAGAAGAGCATGAAACTACAAGAGTCTTGAATAGCCATTTTTTTTTTTTTTAGAAGATGTAGAAAACCTGAATGATATTATATAAGACAAGTGAGGAAAGGCTATGAAGTGTTGAACATGAGCTCAGCATGGGCATATCAACATGAATATGAATGTTAGACAGTATCAAATGATTCTAAGTATGGTATAAAGAAAAGGATGATAAAGTAGACTTTGGATTTGGTAACATGGGGGAACCACTGATAACTTTAGCCAAGAGTTAATTTTTGGATATGGTAGGAGGTAGGAAAGGGGAGATAGAGTGTGTGTGTAGTTTTCTCTTTCAAAAAGTTGAACTGAAGGGAAGCAGATAAGTAAGATGATATCTAAGGAAACTGGTTCCAGGCCAAAATTCTATGTGTGACCAATCAGACCTAACCATTGGCAATTACAGGGTTTTGCCTGGCTGGCCTCATGGAAGAAAGCTACCCTCCTTCTCCTGAACTTGGTACACAGCCAGTGCTTTGCGGTTTTCTGGAGGGAGATGCCTCCAATGACTCAGCCATACAAACCTCCCCACCCCAAGCCCTGTCTATGCTTATCAAAAAACTTCATGCGGTAACAAACCAGGTTTACCTAAGCAAATAATTAACTTGGGAAATGGATACCTACATAGAAGCCACATAAAATAATTACTGATGATTAAGTGCCAGACTATGGGGAGTTTTTTTATAAGGGCAATGCAGTTGACCTTGGTATCCACAGATTTAATATTCTGCCTATTCAAAATGATGTGGCCTGTTGTATGTGAGAACGTATAATTTTTGTGTGGCATGACTTAAAGCCTATGTTCTGAGAGGATGCTGTGGTGGAGTCATGACTTAGCCAATGAATAAGGCCTGCTAACTGCTCAGCACTGTTCTCACAGTGGCTTTGTTTTCTTCTGATGTAAATATATTGCGCATTCCTCGTCAAAGGTCTGTGTAGTAATGGTGATGTCAACAATAATTAGTAATACTTGCTAAGTGCAGTGTGCTGAGCACTTTACATGCATTGTGCATTTTCAACTTGGGACATTTGCAAAGATCCTAGCACTTACCCACTAAATGTCAGGAAGGACTGTAAGTTTAGAGATTTAAGAAATTATTATGAACATAGGAATGATGGGAGTTTAATTGGTTCTTGTACAATAAATATAAGAATTTGGAGATTTTGAGAGGAGGAGAATATTGTTTTAGGTAGTGAATGCATAAGCAAAATTTTGGAGGTGATAATGAATTGATTTGAGAAGAGTTACATATTGGCAGAAAATTGTTAGCCAGGCAAGGTAGATTATAAAGCAGGCAATGACATGAACTTGGGGTATGAAGACACTGATGTTAGGGAGAAGGGTATTGGAGGACTTTTGATGGTTAGTGATAGGAGCCAAAACTAACATAGACAAAGTGGGGATACATTATTGAAGAGTTCACCATTTCTGTTTGTCTCGTGCATTGCGACCATTACTATGTTCATTATCTCTATTTCGAGTTCACATTCTCCATCTCTAAGTTGAATTCATCTATATCTTAGATAATCACATACTAAAATTAGGAAGATTCTATTTGTATTAAATGATGTAGATGGTATAAAGGTGAACAAAAATGTAGACAAGGTCTTTAAAGTGAACACTAGAGGTAAAAGGCATGTACATAAAAATTTATGATTATATAGATAGCAGGAAAAATGTGAGCTGAATGTAGACCCAGGATTTTTTTAAAAGTTCTTTTTAAATTGGACTAACAATTGTTTTTTCATGGAAGACACTTCAGCAAACATACAAACAATTAGAATGAGCAAAAAAAGCACTCATAATCCCACTTTCAAATACTATTTACTTTTTAGTTTATATCTTTTTAGATAAACACATGTACCACTCTGTACACAAGGATGTATAAAACTTAACCTCTTACATTTTGTAATGTGCTTTAAAAAAAAAAAAAAAACCCAACTTGCTATAACACAAGACCATTTCGTGAAAATATATAACTATGTCATAATTGTTAATGGCTATATAGTTTTCTGTTGTATGGATGTTATATTTTATTCAGCAGTCTGCCATTATTGGGCATTTAGTTCCCAATTTTTTGGTTGGTTGTTGGGGTTTTTTTTGTATTAAATACAATGGAGTGATTAATATTTTGTGAATGTATCATTGGGATAAACTTAGAGAAGTTGACTGTGAGGCAAAGACTTTATGTGTATTATTGAGAATTTTGATACATTCTCCCAATTGCCCTCCAGAAAACCTGTGTTATTTTCTGCCTCCACTGGCAGTGCATGAGTATACCTGATTCTCAGCAGTTTTGTCAGCAATGGAAACATTATCATTTGTTTTTACCTTTGCTTGTTTGCTAAGTGAAAAATGGCATTTACATTTATTTTATGGATCTTTACTGTGCACTGTAAAATTTACCTAACTGTATAAATGTGTTAGCTATCTATACAGTGCTTGTTTTGTGAATATTGTGAGAATTTAATGAGAATATAAGTGTAAATGACCAGTTGCAGCACCTGGTATATGGTAGCCTATCAATCAGGGTTAGTATTTATTTTTACTTGAAGCCCCGCTGCTTTGCTGCCTCCTCCGTAATCATGTTTCCAATTAAGGAGTAGAAGAATATTATAAAATCTTGTTTTATTGTTGAGGTTATTGTTTTTTAAGAGTTGACAGTAATAAATTCTCCCTTTACTAAATTTTAGTCAAAATTCTCCTTTGACTAAACCAGAATTGAATTCTGGTTCCTAGCTGAGCAGTGTAGTGTAAGCTACTTAATTTCTCTGAGCCTCATTTATCTCATATATGAAATAGGTATAATAATTGTATCTCTTCATGATAAAATTATAAGTATTAAATGAGCAGACTATGTAAAGTGCTTGTTACAGCCCCTGGCACACTGTTCAGTATTTCCTCACAGGTGGAATCTCTGAGAAGGTCAGTTTCACTTAGACAAATGCTGTGAAAATTTAAGTGCTAGGAAGTGCAAAGAGGTCTTTAGGAAATGGCAAACCATTTGACTTGAGCAAGAATCTTGAATTCTAGGCTAAGGAGTTTGATTCATTAAGCAAGGAAAGACTTTTCATTATTATTTCCTAGTACTATTAGATGCTTACCTGATTAAAATTACACCTTAGTTTTCAGTTTCCTGCTGAGTTAAATAGGAGAACGGAAGTTAAATAGAACAACAGAAAGAAGAGAAAATCATCAGAAGGCTTTAATAATTGAAGACCTGAATAATCAATCTGAGTTATTCAAACTTTGCCATTTTCAGGAAAAATATATACATGTTGTACTTTTCCCTGAATTTTAACAGCTAAAGACAAAATAGGATATATTTATTGCCTTCTATTGGGATTGTTGACTGTATTACATATGGGCATATATTGCTTTTTTTAAATTATTGGGACATAATTTTATAGTAGAATTTTTGAAAGTAGAAATTGTGTTTTAAAATTGTACTTAAATTTAGATTATTTGTAATTATAATGTGAATTTAACTGATACTTAAATAAAATTTGTATGTATATAGAAGTAACAGTATACATGAATTTAAATTATTTATGATTAAGTAGTGGAGACGAAATATGCTAGGTTTATTTCTCCTTATAAAAATTATCTAACCCCAGTTCTCCAAGTGAAATAAACATTACATAAAATCATCAATGATTTTTAAATCTAATGATTATTCTTTTTGATACCCGTTTTATTTATAAGGATGAATCAGAAAGAACCTATATTTCCAAATATAAGGGATAAGTTAACTTATTGTACATCTATATGCAGAATAGTATACAGGCATTCAAATATTATATGCAAGTATATTATTGACACCTGAGAAGCTGTTTACAATATATAGTAAAGTAGTGAAAAAAATTAAGCTATATAACAAATCAACCATGGTCCCATTTTTATAAGAAAAATAATTGTATTTGTGTATATTCATAAGAATGTCTGGAGGAAAAAACAAGGACATATTGAAGCTATTATCTTTGGCTAGTGGGATTTCAGGTGACTTTTATTTTTTCTTCATTAGAACCAGATGTGATTTTGAATTTCTCTACAATAAGCATTTATTATTTGCAGGGTTACTTGTAGCCATATGGCGTCTTTGTGCATATTATGCAAGGTGTCCCTCTTTCCTGTGGGTGTATACCAGGATATACAGTTTGGCCGAGGTATATAACTTTTAGCTTCCACTTGCCCCCTTGATTTTTTTTCTTTTTTCATATTGAACAACATGCACAACTGTATGTGATGGACCTAAAAACTTACATTATAAAAATTATTTTAAATTAATTAAAGTTGTATGACCTTTTAATACATCTTCCCTGGGTTGGGCACTCTCTACTTGAACTCTGCCAGGTCATACTGGACTTTTGAGCTCACTCTTCCTGCCTCCTCTATTCTATGTACTTAGTCTGCCCAAACACAGTCAATCCTTCAGGATTTAGCTAAAATTACCCTCTTTGAAATCGTTTCCAACCACTCTTACACATCTGGCCATTTTTCCTTTTTATGAACTTTTCTTGAACAAGGTCAAGAGCATGGGTTGAAGTGGGGGGTGATGGTGAATAGGTTGCATCTCACTTGCTAAATCCAGGCAACTGGCCATGACTCCTTGGAACAATTTGTTGAGCAAGGCATTGAGTTACACCTGGCCTCAGTTGGAAAGAGAGTTGTCATTGATTATGAATGTTTGTCCTGCATGTAGGAAACATCAGCTAGGTACTATGTATCACATGCCATTTCCCTGCCTGGATTGGACATTAATTATTTTATATACAATCTTCCCTTCGTATCTGTGGGATATTGATTCCAGGACCTACTGCACATACCAAAGTATATGGATTCTTAAGTCCCTGATATAAAATGGCATAATATTTTTCTATAATTTATGTATTATCTCTAGATTGCTTATAATACCTAGTACAACTTAAATGTTCTGTAAGTTGTTCTTATACTGTATTGTTTAGGGAATAATTTCAAGAATAAAAAATCTGCACATGTTCAGTACAGATCCAAGTTCCGCATCCCACCCCCCCAAATATTTTTTATCTGTGGTTGGATGACTTCGTTGATGTGGATTCACAGATAGGAAGGGCTGACTGTACTAACCTTGGTTTGACAACACAGTTTATAATATCTAAGGTATAGATACCATATTTTTTCTTCCTTTTTTTTGTTGATGATGTTTATGTTATTATTGTTTTTATTGTCCCCTCAAAATTTATTATGGAGCTAAGGGTGCTCGGTAAATAACGTTTCCATTGTGCTTGCTTCACCTTGATCTTTTAAGTCTATTTCTGCTCTAATTTCTCTTGTGTCTAAAAGGCTTCTTTTATTGGTTCTTTTACGTCAGATCTACTGATGACAAATTCTCTTAGTTTTCCTTTGTTTGAGACTGTTATCTAGAGCATGACTTCAGAAATACTGAAATCTCTTCTCTTTCCCCTGTAGACTCTTTCTATGAACTCTATTTACTTGACTGGTTTTAAGTGGCATAACTGATCCATACCAGCTTAAGTGTTCAGCTTCCCATTGGAATAAGCCAAGTGTGTATCATTAAGTCCTTGGCTGTTTAATATATTTAATTTAAACTTGTCCTGACATAGTGGATGCTCACTAATATTTGTCTATAAAACCAACTAAAGGATCTTAAAAAGGAAACAAAACACTTAAATTTTATTAACTATGGTAGACTTATCTGTGCAAATGGTTTATAAGTTCTAGAGCTTTATTTATTACGAATAATAGATCAAAAATTACTTGTAAAATGCAAACATCTGAAAATGATCATTCTGAACAATAGTAACATAAGAATATTCATTTAGAGCCACTGATTTGCAAGGTGTTCTCCAATCAAGAGAAAAGTGCTAAGAATTCTAACCAAACCTGAGAAGTAAAAACTCAGAATTTCAGGAAGGTCTTTGTGGATCGGAGTACTGACGTGAGACATTTTAAAAAATTGGATTAAAATATAAAAATAGAAATTATTTTTGTTTATTTTTCCCAAAACACTTTACCTTCTTGCAAATAGAACATAAGAATGTACTTATATCAGGATGT
>NW_016107585.1:1688579-1703579 GCF_001604975.1 Cebus imitator | reverse complement strand
TTACACATGTTCATGTACATCCATGCATGTGTACCTTCCTCCTAATACTACTGTTATATCTTAGGCAGCCGTTCACTATTGCAAATGGCCTTGCTCTTTTTACGTGGGTTGGAGATAGAGTGGGGCTGAGTAGTACTGCTCAGACACCTGAGCTGGAGCTGGTTGCTACTAACTCTACCCAAGCCTGTCTTGTGATGGTCAGATGTCATACCCTTAAATACATTGATTCAGACATTGTACTGAGTGCTTGAATATAAAAATTAAAAAGATGCAACGCATATCTTCAAGGAGTTTTTATTTCACTGGTTTGAATGGGAAAGTAAACTGGCATTTCTAAAATACTGTGATCAGTTCTGTGATGGGACATGCCCAGAGTATTATGGAAATGTATAGGAAGAATTTATTACATAATTTGTGGGAAAGGGAGAAGGTTTCCTCAATTTAAGAATGGTTTAGGATGAGTCCTGTAGGATGGATTTTTGTTAGATAGACAGGGAAGATTAGAGGAGGCTGGGAGAAAAGGAACATTTTAGGTAAAGGGAGAAAGTGGTTTATTGGTGAGTAAAACCAGGTTAGTAGTTTGTTGTGGCTGCTCTTGTTTCTTTTCCTGTAATGTAGCTTTGACAAAATAATAGAAGGAATAGGTAAACTGAAGTGTGGTAGGATATTGTAGATTTTAAGAAGAGAATTGATATGATTAAGCTTACATTTTAGAAAGATTTTCCTGTGTTATGCAGAATGAATTGACATGGGACAAGGCAGGAACTATTGACACCCAGTAAGAGGGCTGTTGCAACAATTTAGGAAGAAAAGATGATGGACTGAAATAACGTAAAAGCTGTGAAAATAGAAAGAAATAGTTAGATCTAATGATAATTAAGGATGTTGGATAGTCAAGACCCTGTGGTTGATTACATTTGGTAGTGAAGGAAAGGGAATGTGTCAAAAATGATGACTAGTTTTCTCTCAGGCGTGCCATTAAAAACATTTTATAAATACCTTTTAATGTGAAGTATTGCTAGAAACATAGCAAAGAAATAGCCTACATTTCCTTTTTGTTGTAAAGAACAGTTTCTTGTCCTGATTCTAAAACACAAGCATCTCAGAAAATCAAGTGATTTTCCCTAAGATTGTGGCAGGCTCAGTTGAAAGCAAACCTACTCTGAAATGAGGCTATTTACAGTCTTTGTTTATCCCATTTTATGTGGACATTAATATGTTTGTTTCAGAATTATTAATGTGTATGATGATGAGATGCTGCATCAGACCCTACTGGCAGCATTGTATGACATACCTTAACCTTTCTGAAATCTGTAATATTCTGATAAAGCATATCTAGCCCCAGTTATTTCACATAATCAGGTATGGATTTGTATTTTGAATCTGGTCATTTTTGTTCATTTTATATTACAATATTATTTTCCAATAAGAACCATTTTGTGACAATGTAGCTGTGGGAGGAAACGAAGTAGATGTGTATTATATAGCACAAACTCTAAGATAGATTGCCAAGTGAAGGTACAAAACAGTGTGTATAATATACTTCTATTGTGGATTTAAACAAGCTAGACGGGGAAAGAAACATACAGGGGCACACACACAGACACACATACACACACAAGTGCATAGAACACCTTCAGAAAGATAAGCCAAGATTGAGAACTAGGAGTCAGTGATGGGAGGAAGATTTGATTTGTGTGTGTGTTTGTGTGCGTGTGTACACGCACACACACGTTGTCCTGCTCAGATGTTACACTGTTACTTTTTTTGTTTAAATTTTGTTACACAAATAACTATATTTTAATGTTCTTGTGAAAACATAAAGATTCATTTGACTCCCAGCTCCAATAATTACATTAATTTTGTAATGATAAAGTATAAAATAATTATTTATATAGCTAGTAGACTTCTGTCGCACCTTGCAGTAATTTATTCCTATCATTTGTCAGTAGGACTGCAGACATTAGAGATTAAAGAATGAGTTTCAGAAACCATTAAATAGCTAAACATTGAATATATAGTTTTGCTAAGATTGCCAGAAGCAGGAAATACAGAAAAGAATGGCTGAAAATTAGTGCTAATCAGTAGAAGTGGGATTTTATTCCTAATATATCATAGTGGACCATGAGAGCAAAGGTTGGAAGCCATGAGTACAGTTTTCAAGCAGCAAATCTAAAGGGAATAAAAATGGAGAAATTTGGGAAGATAGTATAGCAAGACAAAGGAAACAGGTAAGTATATCTTTGGCAAAGAAAAAATAGAAGACAGAAATAGAAAAGAAAGTTGAGGTGTGGGGAAAAGATTAAACATCATGAATATAGTAATACTGTTTATCGTTGGAGGATTTATATTAATAATTACTTTCAGCAATGTGCTAGGATTATAATTTCTTATTTAAAAAGGTAATGCTTGGTAGTTATAATGGAACTAAAATATTGCTTGACCAGAATGAGAAAAGCCAAAGTTCATTTGTCACAAATAAATTAGTACAGATTGAAATCAGAAAAAATTTAACTGTTTGCCACATTTCAACAATGTATATTATGTTTGCTACTTGTACAAATACTTCTGTTTTTAGTTCCATAAGCAGTCTCTTTTACAGTATAAAGCAGGAAATTTAATATTTTCAATTAAGTATCATGGTACTTAAAATATTTCATGATATTTGATGTTTATGTTTTCTTTGGTGATATTTTCTTTTTTAATATTAAAATGATCTTAGGTCCTGGTTTGTAGTGTGCATTAAATTAATAAAGTTAATGACAGAAGAAAATAGGTTAAGATTTAGTTATTTAGCTATGTACTCACAAATGTATTCTTTATGTGTACATAAAAATGCAACCATTGATGGATGGATATTTGCAAAAGCAAATAAAAATATGAGTTGTAGAATCTAGGTAGTGGATAATATCTGTAAATTTGAACATTTCCATAATAAGCATTGGAAATAAAAATAATTAATAAAATCATGGAAAAGCTACTGTGAAAGGAATAGATATTGTGTGAGGAGTAAAATAATGATATTTTTGAGTTTGTTATGTTTTTCATTGACTTTGAAAAATCTGAAAATTTTCTTAGTGAAATACTAATTTAGTGGTAAATCTTATAAAGTATCTGTTCACTTTTGATAAAAATTGTTTTGTTTTAAAAACAGTGTTATGAACATAAGTAAATATAGATAAAAATTACAAGAGTTTATAAAACATTTTTAGGTTAAACAAATTAGAGCAGACAAGGATTTAACAACTATTTAGAACTTTTATTCTTCTATTTTAGGGAATCTGGAAACATCAAAGCTGGATTAGAACATCTGGTAAGTTCTAATTTTCTCTTGAACATTTACATCATCTTTGATATCTGCATTCTAAATGAACACTTTGAATGAGCTTTGAATACCTTGTATTGAGAAAGTCAACTATTTCCCAGAGGGTCAGCTTACTGTTATTATGTGAAGGCACTTACATTTTCATTTCTCTTATCATTTCAAGGAAAATTAAAAATTTTTTAAATTACTTTTTTTTTATGTAGAGATGAAATAAAATGGTTGACAATCCTTGGATTGATGCTTGCTTTAATTATAAACAAAAATTGTTTGGTGTAGAATTTTTGGCATATCTTGATCTGATGAAAGCAAGCTGTGTTTTAAGAAAAACACATTCAAATATTGCATGCATAAATGTGGTATGTTTTAGCAATTTAGCAGCTTTGAAAGAAGTGCACAGCTTTGTCTTTCCTGATGTCTTTGCTTTTGAATAATGCATTGATTTAAACTACATTCCGATTTAGAATATAAAATAATTGAGATGCAAAATTTTTGGTTTAAGTAAACATTTTAGAGAAAAGTGAAATTCAGACTGATTTAGCATTAAAATCTGTCATTGATCAAAAAATTGGAAAACCCGTACAATTGTAGTATGTCTGAAATTTGTTGAGCCCACTGTATTGAGTGTTTCTTACAACACTAAGTAGTTCATTTAAACTGAGCATTATAGAGTCATACTCTGGTTTCTGATCAGATCCAAATGTTGAATAATTAATGGTACAGATTCTTTTGTAAATACTGTCTAAATAGTTTTTTTTAATGCAAGTCTTCATTCGTATATCATACTGTAGCTTTGTTAACTATTAATATACTTTCGATTGGCTTCCACAGAAGCAAACAGTAGCAAGAGACAGCTTCATTTTGACTTATAGCAGTTTTAGAGTTGAAAGGAATTCTTGGTTTTTCTTTTACAGCTAAAGGAAACTGAGGAAACTTAGACTTTTAAAAGTGATCCTAAAAATTAGAAATGAATTATTAAAAAGCAGTGTATAATACTTAGAAAAATTTGAGCTGTGTATTTGAGGATTAGAAGTTAGTAAATAACATTGATATTTTCATCATTAAAAAGTATTTCCTGAACCACTGTTTATCATTTCAAAATAGCACATAGATTTAGGACATACGGACATCAGAATAGACATGTTAATCTGTAACATCACATTCCAGTATCACTTAGGGGCTTAAAACAGGAAGAATAGCTATCATAGTGCCAAAATGAGGTGTCTTTTATTTTTTATTTTTATTTTTTGAGATGGAGTCTTGTTCTTTCTCCCAGGCTGGTGTGCAGTGGAGTGATCTTGGCTCACTGCAACTTCTGCATTCTAGGTTCAAGTGATTCTTCTGCCTCAGCCTCTGAGTAGCTGGGATTACAGGTGCCTGCCACCACGACCAGCTAATTTTTGTGTTTTAAGTAGAGATGGGAATTCACCATATTGGCCAGGCTGGTCTCAAAACTTCTGACCTCAGGTGTTCTGCCTGCCTCGGCCTCCCAAAATGCTGGGATTACAGGTGTGAGCCACCTGGCCTGAGGTGTCTTTTATATTTTTGTTGTAAGTTATTATTTATTAAAAATACTTTATATTTACTTTGTTCATGTTCTTCAGTAAAGAGTAATGGGTTTGATGTTTCTCTAGTTTAAATTCCATACTTTTTATACTTACTAGTAAGATCTCATTTTCATTGACTGTTTCACACATTTATATTATAATTTTATCTAGCAGTGGTTTTCTAACTGTGCCTTGGGCTGCCCAGAAACCTCTCCAAAGCCGATGGTACTCCAGACTTCCATTACTCACTTTAACCAAAATAGTTCTACGTTTAGTTATTTTGTAGAATAAATGTGTGAACTTTTGAACAACATTTCATCTGAAGAAAGAGTTCTCTGGCTAAAAATATTTTAAAACTTTTGATAAAACATGGTTATCATTGAAGAATAATTGTATATTAATTATTCTTCCCTATTTTTGAGTCTAAGTTATATTTCATTTTTATCTGTCATGTACTGCAAATATATTTCAAAGATATGCATTTTGGAAATGAGAGAGCCAGGACTAGCATACAGTTAGGTAGTAAGAACCAGATGATTTGAATGCATTTCATCTCAGTTGTTTGAAAGACTGTTACTTGATGTTATAATTGAGCCACCAACTGTGAACTATTAACAATATATTCATCTATCCATCTGTCTATCCATCCATTCATCCATCTTGTCTTGTGCATTAATAATACTCAGTAAAAATTGTCAGTGATATTATGAAGAATATCTTTATAAACCTTTCTAAAAAGGTTCATGCCTAAAATGGAGCTAAACCCAACAATTTATGGGTTGTACATTAATGAAACCTGTTCTGTCTAGCACCTGTGGGTGGCAGAGGTTTGTGTCTCTCCCTTTCACTGCTGAGGAGATTGTTAGAAGCCTTCTAGCATATGTGTAGCTCTTTTTGAATTGGCTGTGTAGCTGAATGCAATTAGAAGTATATTTTCGAATAGATTAATGTTAAAACATATATGGTATAAAATTAAAATGAGAAAAGCATCCTGCACATTTGGAATTAATTTTTTCTTTGCATAGCTTTCTTCAGTCTTTGTTTTAAAAAATTATTTAATTATTTATTTAGATTATCATAGAGAATTAGCATTGTTCTAAGAGGAGTAAAAGCCAATATACATTTTAATAAGTTAAGAAAAATTACATATGTGGCTTGTTATGCTTGCTACCCGGTAACATAGTTGCATTGTTTTTGTACTATATGTTTATATGCTCTTCTTGGTATATAGTTATATGTAACCCTGGAAAGGAAAAAGCAAGTGCGGATCTACGGAGAAAAGAGTGGGATAGGTGGACTGTTCCCCTGGAAGCTCTTCAAAGACTGATTTCCTTTACTTAAGTTTTTTACAATCTCTTAGACCATTGATTCAGCCTCTCTGTTTTGTTTTTCTTCTTAATCATTTCTTTCTCTTGATGTTGCCAGGTGTTCCTGAGAACTGTCTTACTATCTCATTCTCCTCAGTTTAAATTTCTTGTAATACACTGTCCAATACCATCTTATTTTTCTCTTCACAAACTTATTCACTACCCATAAAGCCCATGTCTGTTAAAAGCTCTAGACTGAGACTTTGAAGGCTGTTGCTCTGTTATCCATTGATGATTCTTGTCTGATGATTGCAGAATACAGATTATCCAGTTCTACTGCTCCCTCCATGTTATAGCTATCACTCTACAGTAAGGAAGAGCCTAGCCTCCTTGTTTTGTTTATCTGTTTATCAGGAGTAGGACTCATTTTAATTTTATTAAATAGGCTATTGTCAATTACTTTCCTTATTTATTTTGATGCTCAGATTGTCCCAGATTTATCTAGGGAGAATCCTTTCAAGATGGCTCCTGGGTGCTTTTGACAAGTGAGAACGCTGACTCTTAATAACACCAATACATTTACTCATTTTCTCAGTCATATAATACACATAAAATAGTTTTAGAATTGCTGCAAATATACTTTGAGTAAAATAACCCTGCTAAAAAGAGTTCCAGATTTATTTGCAATTCCTTTTCTCCAATGAGTATAGTTACGTTACTCATTTGAAATACAGTGCATTTATTTGTTTCTGTTTGCATTCAATTTAGGTGTCTTTGTCCCCATCCTGTTGATTTAATTATGTTTGAGCATGTATGATGTTAACATGCTTCCAGACATCAAAATTATACATACGGTATTCTCGGAGAGGTGTGTGTGTCACTCTCTTCCTCTTGTAGGTAGCCAATTGTGGGAGCATATGTTTCCCTTTACCCCTTATAGGTAGCCAATTTTATTGACTTCTGGTTTATCATTCCTCTTTTTTTTCTTTTTCCTTTTTTTTTGGGGGGGGGGAGTAAAACTGTGTGTGTGTGTGTGTGTGTGTGTGTGTGTGTGTGTGTGTGTCTGTGTGTATGTCTGTGTGTGTTTCTGTATTCTTTTTTCCCTCCTTTTGTTTATTTTTTGCTTAGCAGTATATCCTGGAAAAATTACTGTTTATACCATTATATTTATTGTTTCTTGATTAAGAGTCTGATATTTTAGCCTACTTGGCATGCCTTCCACAGTTGTATAGATGCTGGTGGAAGACACAAGATTCCTTGGTCAGAGGCAAAGTGGTTTATTGCTAACAGCACAACAGGTAGCACATGCTTCATGTGTATACTGGTTTCTCTTGACCCCCAAGTTCCAAGAAGTAATGCTGCATACTCAGTGGGTTTGTGTCATAGCTGAGGAACTCCCAAGTATAGGAGTTCTTTAAGAGATCTTAAGCTTTAAGGAGTCCTTTAGGAGCTCTTTAGGAGTTCTGCTGTTAAACCTGTCCAAATTTTAGGGAAATACATCTTTATTATCCTAGTCAGATAACAAAATTGCCTTCTGGTCCAAGGGGAAACTTTATCTCTCTCTTCCAAGATTACACTACAAATGTCTTTGAAAATGCAGTCTAGAACAAAAGCTGATGTAAGATATACAGCACCACTATAGAGAATTGTCTCTTAAGAGGTATTATTGGCTGGGTGCAGTGGCTCATGCCTTTATTCCAACACTTTGGGAAGCTGAGGTAGGAGGATTGCTTGAGTCCAGGAGTTCAAGACTAGCCTGGGCAATATAGGGAGAATCCCGCATCTCAAAAAAAAGTTAAAAAATTTTTTTAAAACTATTTTTATTATTTTCCTAACTATGAAATCTAGAAAGGTTTGTAGTTTTGTTCTAGTGGTTAACTTTCTATTTGTGTTTTTTATTGTTCTTTAATTCTACTTTATTCCTGCCTAAGTTTTTATTTATTTAGTTATTTTTGACAACTAGTAATCAATTTATTAAAATAGCTGACTTAAGCACCTGCAATGATGACTTTAACTTCTGGCCCAGTATTGATGGAAATAATCAGCTTAACAATTTCAGAATTACCATGCAAGGCAATAAGTAGCTTGTGGATTCTCATTTGAAAGTGAACCCATGTCTCAGAACCTTCACCGCAAAGCAGTTTTCTTATAGTGATTCTCAAAGTGTTGGTAGGCATCCAAACTGGTCCTTTCACTTTGAGATTCTTTTCCTCTGTGCCTCTGATCAAGTCAGCATACATCTCCTCCAGGGATTTTATGTTTCGGCTGCATGTGTGTGTGAATTCTAATTTGGTGAATTGCCACCTCTGGCATCATGGGTGTTTTCTTGGCATTTTAAAAAGCCGTGGCTGTAGCACAGCTTCCTGATGGACTTGTTACTGGCAGAGAGCAAACAGCAGTGAGTCAGGAACAGGAGCAGGTAGACCAGAGTCCCACAGCCAAGGCAACCAATTGTGTCTTCATCAAAAAGCCCTACTTTCTGACACCTGTTGAAGTTTGGAAAAAATCAAAAAAGAAGGAAAAAGGGAAAAAAAAAAAGCCCACTTAATCTTTTAATGGTATCCTTTGATTCCCACTTACTACTTTTATTTTAGCCAGTGATCCTATTAGAGTTTTCCTTTCATCCTTTTTTTATTTCTTTTTGTTTTCTGTCTCTGTCTCTCTTTTTTTTTTTTTNTTTTGAGATAGGGTCTCATTCTGTCACCCAGGCTGGAGTGCGGTGGCCTGATCTCAGCTCACTGCAACCTGCGCCCCACTTCAGGCTCAAGTAATCCTCCGCCCTTAGCCTCCTGAGTTGCTGGGACCACACGCGTGTACCACCATGCCTGGCTAATTTTTGTATTTTTAGTAGAGATGGGTTTTTGCCATGTGTTCCAGGCTGGCGTTGCTTCTTGTACAGCCTATAGAAATGCGAGCCAAATAAAGCTTTTTATTAATTGCCTAGGCTCATGTATTCCTTTATAGCAACACACATAGACTAAGAAAATCCCTTTCTTCCTGACCCTTTTTTCTACTTATTTACTTTTATATACTTTGGAAACCGCTGTTGAATAGGCCTTGAATCCTAAGGAATTATCCTCCTGGGCTCAAGCAAACCACTTCCCTTGGCCTTCCAAAGTGCTGCCATTATAGGCATGGGCCACCGTGTCCATCATTCTTTTTGTATGCTTGTTGCTTTGTTAGAATACATGATGTTTATGTGCCATTCTTCTACCCATGCTGTTACTTTGTTTTAGAATCAGCTGTAAAATTAAGTATATCAAATGCTTTCTATCAGTTCATTTGCTGGTATTTCCCCAGTTATTTCTTGTTTCGATGAAGCTCATAGTATATTCCTCAGAAAAGGCTCCTGTGTAAAATATTCCCTGAGATCTTACACATTCCAATCTGTTTTGATATAGTCTTGCCACTTGAATGACAACTTGGCTGGATATAAAATATTTGGTTTGCCTTTTCTTTCTTTGATTTTCTTAAAAATACTGTTCCACTAATGCCTTGTTTTATATATTGCTCTTGATATTGCCAGTACCAGCCTTATTTTCCTGCCCTTATTGGTAATTTTATTTTTTTACCTGGAGTTTCTGCCATTTTCTCCTTGGCCTTAAAGTCTAGTTTTACTAGGATAATCCTAAAGGTTGGTTGTTTTCTGAAGTTCAGTTTTTCCAAGTATATGGTAAGCTTTCTTATAGATTTAAATTAGTCTCATTTTCAGAATTAATTTTCGTGGCCTACAGTTAAATATTAGCTGTGTTTTATTGTTTTGTTTTCTTCTTCAAGGACTCTAATTGTGTGTGTATGTGTTTTGTTTGTCTTTTTTTTAGTTCCTGCCATAGTTTGAATATTATCCCTTCAAACCTCATGTTGAAATTTGATCCCCAGTGTTAGTTTGGGGCTTAATGGGAGGTGTTTGGGTCATGGGGTTGGATCCCTCTTGCATGGCTTGGTGCCTTGCTTCTGGCGATGAGTGAGTTCATGCTTTTTGAGTATCCTCAAGAACTGGTTGTTTAGAGCATCTAGCACCTCCCTTCCCTTTGCTTTACCTCTTCTCTCACCATGTGATCTCTACACACACTGGCTTCCTTCACCTTCTGCCATTAGTAGAAGTAGCCTGGGATTCTTACCAGAAGCAGATGCTGGCTCCTTGCTTCTTGTACAGCTTGTAGAAATGTGAGCCAAATAAAACTCTTTATTAATTGCCCAAGCTCATATATATGCTGTATACTTCTCCATAGTAACACATATAGACTAAGAAAATCCCTTTCTTGCTGAATCTTTTTAATACTTATTTACTTTTATATACTTTGGAAACCCCTGTTGAATAGGCCTTGAATCGTAAGGAATCATCCTCCAGGAATCCTTAGAACAATAAAACACAAAACATCTCAGAGAACTCCGTGCCTATAACATTTTTTAAGACTTAAAGAAAATGAGTGAAAGCACTGCTTATAATGTTGTGCTTAGATTTTATAATGAACTTAAGAAAATAATTTTTTTTAAAATTTGATGAAGAATCACTTATAGATGAAAGGCCTTCTGATAATGACCCAGGGTTAAGTCTCTTAACACAGAAGGGTTGATGGAGTCGCGGTGGGTAGTTATTAGATGTTGCTCCTGACTTTTTTTTTTTTTTTAAATGCTGCTCTGAAGTTGTAGAAAGTTGACTATAAATTCTTGTTCTATAAAGGGTGCTGGACTCCATGTTTTTTCTTTTTCTTTCTCTTTTTTTGAGACAGAGTCTTGCTCTGTTGCCCAGACTGCAGTGCAGTGGTGCAGTCTCAGCTCACTGCAACCCACACGTTCCAGGTTCAAGTGATTCTCCTGTCTCAGTCTCCTGAGTAGCTGGGACTACAGGTACCTGCCACCACACCTGGCTAATTTTTACATTTTAAGTAGAGACAGGGTTTTACCATGTTGACCAGGCTGGCCTCAAACTCCTGACCTTAGGTGATCTGCCCACCTCGGCCTCCCAGAGTGCTGGGATTACAGGTGTGAGCCACCGCACCCAGTGACTCCATATTTTTTCTATCATTATGTTTTAAATTCCAGATAATGTAGTGAGTACTGACCCTTATTGGACTACTGAATGGGGATTAAAATGTTTGCTTTCGGGAGGGAACTTTAATAAAGTAACACGTTTTTATTTTTACAATTAAGAAAAAAATAGGAGATAGAGCCTTGCCATTTGATGACAGTACAGCTATTATTATTTTATAAGAAAACTATAAAAATGATGCTATCCTTTTCTGGGAGAAGGATTTAGATCAGAAAATATTAAATTCAGCTGTATGAAAAATTGTTACTTTTTAAGGTCAAAATAGTTTTGTGGGTTGTTTCTGGCTTGAGAGAAGGACAGCTGTGCTATGCCCCCTTTGGCAAGGAATGAAATGAATTATCCTGATCAGTATGATGTTTCTAAAGCTTCCTTTTTTCTCTTTTCTGAAAAGTCAAATAAATAGAAGTAGCTGGTAGTAACTGTACAGGGTGATCTAGGGCAGTGCTTCACCATCTTTAATGTACATATGAGTCACCTGGGAATCTTGCTTAAAGCACATTCTGATTCTTTGGGTCTGGGGCACTATTTGAAATTATGCATTTCAACTAGCTCCTAAGCAAGGTTGATGCTGCTAGTTCAGTGACCACCAGGAAAAAAAATACATTAAAAGGCATTGACTTGAAAGACATGTGTCCAATGAAGAAGGCCTTCTGAATCTGGTGAAGAATCTAGATGGTTCCCTTACACTCATTGAATATTATTTTGCAATCTGTGAATGATTGGTTGGGTGTTCATAAACCCAGGGGAAAGGGGTACTCCAAAAGTTTATAGAGGGGCAAAAAATTTATCTTATCTTACAAGAGTAACAGACATTTGTTTTAAAATTTTAGGTTCAGATGTTACAAGTTGTATTTTTCAGGACTTTAGTTAGACACTAGGACTAATAATACCTTGTTAAGCTTTAAGCGGAAAATTAAATGAGTGATAATACATCTTTTAGTGCAAAGGGTTACAAGTGTTTATAGCTTTAAGTGGGATTTGTTTTCTATTAATAGTTGAATAGCAAAAGAACTCTGGAGCCATACCTGTGGGTTTTGTCTTTCCACAGAGGTCTCATTTATGTTTCTTACATTGCATAACATTTGAGAGTGATGACCTACTTGTCTTTGTGGTCAGGTAACACAGTCTGACCATTTTAAGTGTTGAAAAGCAACTGTCGTTAATAGTTTGTTTAGCCCATCAGTGGTTTATAAGAATATGGTTCTGCTTGCCAGAAATGTAGGCAGGCCCATTGCTATTAGGTATTCATCAATAACTATCAGGTTCCAATAAAAACTCTTTCCTTTCTGTTTTAGACTATTTTACAAAGCATTTGAAAATCAAACTGCTGTATTTCAGTTCTCAGACTAATAGTTCTATTTAACAGTGCATAACACAAGCATATTTAACACAAGCATATTTAAGTTGTATTTAACACAAGCATAAACACAGTTAATGGATTATTATCATACTTTTGGGGATTCAGTTAATACACAACATGAACTAGCAAATGCAAAATATAAATATTCTAAACTCTCATCTGTAGCATTTTAAATATTTCAGTTGTAGTTTTATACTTTCTTACTGTGTTCTGAAAAAATGTTTGGGTTTCAGAATATATTATCTCAAAATGCACTGATGTTATGCATATAGTCAATAAATTTATTAAACACTGATTAAAAATATTTATTAACTCATTTCACAATTTAAGGATTTCAGCATAATAGATACCTTTCTTCCTGACATTTTAATTTATTTTTCTCACCTAAGACAATATACATTTGAGGTTTAGGGTTAAACCACATGTTAACACAGACACTTTCCTCAAACTGTGATCATGAGGTGAAACTGCATGAAGTTTTTCTTCTTTCTACAAGACCAATTCCATAAATCTTTCTCTTTCCTTTTAACATACAGTGTGTCCTATGAATGTGTGCAAATTAAAATACCTTTAATGTGGATAAAATGTTAATGTCATGTTAATGTCATATTACTGTCATAATTTCTTAGGCAGTTTACAGATCTTAAATCTGAGGACTGGCATATAATCTAGTCATAAACAGTGTCATGTCAAGTGATCCATTTCTCTGATATATTTTGATGAGTTACAAGTTTATTGAAAATTGCTTCTGTAATAAATGATTAATAAATATTGTCCAGTCATCCAAATAGCATGAACTTGGGCCCTTCTCTGCCCTTCCCCAATCCCTCTTTTCACCCTCTACAGAAAGACCTGTGTGTTTTATCATGAGGCACAATGTTTTTGAAAATAGTGAGGAAATGCTGGCAACCTAACATTTAAAAAAAAAAAAAAGACATCATGCAATTTTCATGATATTGCTACTAGTCTCAGAAATATGTTTAATATAGATAACTATTTTTGACTTTTATGCACATGAGGTTATTAAAGCTTTTTAAAGTAAATATAAATATTCTAAATGTATTAAAGTAACCCCTACTTTCCATTACTTAAGGGTCTAAAAATCAGACCTTGAAACTACTGCAGTTACTGGATATTATATTCTTTTTATTTTGTATTAGGGTTCAAAACACTGTAGGCTTGCCTTCACTGCAGGTACATGTGGTACCTAGTAGTTATTTCAGGGGCTTTCTTGGGATCTAACTTCAGTAATTGTAGAGAGAGAACTAGCAACAGGGATGACAGGGTTGCTTTCTATTTCTCCAGTCAAGGCATTAGGAGTTAAGATGGAGAACGCCTTTGCCACAATGGTATCTTTAACCACACTAATTACCATTTGCCACTGAATAATAGCATCTATATTTAATTTTAACATACACAGCCTGCTTATTTTAGGAAGAGCGCAGCACAAGGAGTCAGAATAGTGTGATGTTACTGTGTGACCTCTAGCAACGCACACAACAGCTCTGTTTCACTTTTTTCATTTTCCCCTTACTTATAGGGTTGTTAAAATAGTGTGTGAAAATTTATCAAAGCATAAGACTTTCTAAAGTGTATCATTATTTCTGTAGAGAAAGAAAAATTGTAGTAGTTCCAGTTAATGTAAGTAACAAGATAGCTAAAAACAATATCTTATTTCCAGTATACTCACAGTGAACTATGAGAAAATTTTGTTCTTTATTTGCTTGTATCCTTACCCTTTTAAAAAACTTCATTATATACTTTTAAATATTATAAAGTACTTTAATACATGTTCACTGTAATATGTCAAAAAAACTGATACATAAAGAAAAATGATTATATCTTTTTCTGCCTGCCATCAATCTTGTCTTAATGGTTACCACTCATCTTCTATATCCTTCTGTATTTTCAGGTATATATTACTAAGCTTTTGTTAATTTGTAAAAATACAGTAATACTATGTATGTATTTTACAACTTGGACTTTTTATTTGTTTAGTGCTAGATAAAATATATATGCACAACATGAAGCTGGTTTTTGCTGGAATTCTGTCAAAATGTGGCAGTTAGTACGATTACTATATTATTTAAAGCATTTGTAGAGAATATTTGAGGACCACATAATTTGTCTTTTATGGAGTCAGCAGAGATTCAACTTTATTTTTATCTTGGTTATCTTGATTACGGTATGTGTAAAAGTAGGCTTATGATAAATTTATTATAATCAATACAGGAAAGAATGGGTCATTTTTTGAAAGAAAATCCTATTTCATAATTGCGAAAAACAAATAAGCAAAGATTAGATTAGAAAAGGGGGCTTATGACATCTTTAAAACAATGTTTAGATTTATTACAGACTAGTCTTTTTAGATTTGAAATTTTGACCTAACTCTTGCTGTAACATATTATTAT
>NW_016107585.1:1661079-1683579 GCF_001604975.1 Cebus imitator | reverse complement strand
TACATGTATCAAAACATCACATTGTATACTTTGAATGTGTATAATTGTTATATGTCAGACCTCAGTAAAGCTGTAAAAAAAATATGAGAGTGGGGAAATTTTTTTCTTTAAAAGATAGATAGCCTTCAGAGAATTGACCAACCACTGTGATATTTTAAGTAGCATTGAGAAAGAATAATTATCCATAAGAGTAAATGAATGCCCACGAGAGAAGGAGAAGCAAGTAGACATGGTAGAAACCCTGGCAAGACTCAGAAGGTAAAGGAGGACATTTCCTGGTTTTATAGAGTGTTACTTTGGTTGCTGTCCCTGAGAAAGCTGAAGCGACCAGAGAGCACCTATTATACTCTAAAATAGCTTCTAACTTGACATGTTGAAAAGACTCATTCCTACCCTGGTGAGAAAAGCTGTCACTGAAAAAAGCTAAACTACTTAATGAATAGGCAGCATCTCTTGTAGGTATTACCAAGTGTGGCCTTAAGTAGTGTTTGATCCTGGTAGTAATTAGCCAAGCAGAGCATGAGTAGATCTTCGAACTTCAGAAATAAGAAATACGTGTTTCATTAACAAATATTTGTTGAGTGTCAGTTATATATCAGGCTAGGTGATAGATATGGAATGATGAACCAGATCAGGAGAGATGACTCTGTCCTTGTGAAGTATGGTTTAATAAATAGAAGCAGATGCTAAATAAATATATATCAAGTATATTTTACTGTAATTCTTATAAATTATAAGTTTTTAGAAGGAAAAGTTCAGAGTGCTATGAAAGAATAAAGATCGGATGGATAAGAGCAGGATAGAAACCTACACTTTATGTCATAGGAATTAAAAGAATAATAAGTAAGAAATTATGAGTGGTATTTCAAAAGGACCTTGGAAATGTCTTGACTGTCAGCCTTGATTCTCATCCCTAATCTTCCACATACATTTAAGTGTTATCCTGCTAACACTTATACACTAAAATTTTCTCAAAACCATGTCTTTCTCTCCATCCTTTCTTGTCACTGCTCTGGTTAAAGCTTTATTGCTTGCTGCCTGGACTACCCACAACAGCCATGTGTTTGATTCCTACCTCCAATCTTCATAAAGGATGAAGTCCAAATTTCTTAAAAGCATACCCTCCTTTAGAGCTCTCCTGACAGATTTGTATCTTGACATGTTCTAAGTTATACTTTCCACATTGTGCTTTTATGCTGTTTCTTTTATTCTAATCCTTGCTGTTGCTTTTCCCTTTGTTCAAAATATGGTGTACCAACAAATTCCCCCTTCCCCTCCCCTCCTGGTTACTAGCTCATTTGTGAAAAGTTTTCACAGCTCCATCCCATCCCCAGAATGAGCCTCTGTACTTCTCTGTGACTATCTCCATTACTAATATTACTTATCACATTACTGTATAATTGCTTGAGACCAGGAAAAATTTTACTAACTTTTATATCCCTAGTGCCTGCTGATAGTAGGCACTCAACAAATGCTTTTAGGTAAATAAGTAGATGAGTTGCCTTAAGCTGGCCTCTCATATTCGGTAACTTATATGAAGTATAGATTTTAAAATATTTAATATGTGTCCCTCATCATGAAAAATTCAGATTCACTGATTTGAGCAGATATTTAGTCTTAATAATTTGTGCCTGTAATGAGACCTTATGTGGTCTTTGCTACCTAGTGAGAGCAGTGCCATCTATTGGCTGTAATCCAAAATGTATCCACTGTTATATCCAGAATTGAGCATAGTGCATCAATGAAACATTTTTGGGAAGGCACACCTATGAAAATTTTTTCATAAAGGTACACAAAAAACTACCTCATGCATGGTAAAAATAAATGAAGTAATTCAATCAAATATACCAACAAAGGAGAACGATGTCGTGTCTTGACACAGTAACAGAAAATGTGTATCGTCAGCATTTGCTTTTATTATTTATTTATATCCCAGCTCATTCCTACAGAAATTATAATGGCTATTTTATTTGATAGAAAAAGACTAAGCCAAAATACAAATGAACATTCACTCTTATCCTTTAAAAACTAATTGATATTTTGTGATTTACATAGCAACTTGTTACCAAATACTTTTATAGCTTTTACAGAACCATAAAGGTAAGACAAAAAAAGATACCTAAAAAAAAAAAAAAAAAATCTCCAAACCATGGGAATTGACCTTTAATGGGAATCTACACCCAGATAAGAAAGGTGGCAGTTCTATTTGTTATGGGTAACTTATGCCACATTATTGAAAAAAATTTTTTTTTTACTTCATTCACTGATATTGTTTCCTCTGCAGCAACATTTTTATATGGTAAATGAAACTATGCTCAACAGTTAAATTTAATCAGCAGAAATAAAGCTACGCTGGAGTTAGCAGGTGTCAAGGAGTCCTCTGACTAGCAGCTGTTAATGCTGTTGGCATATATAGTTTAGTGCTACACTGCTTTCTAGATTGACAAAGGAAAATGTGACGTGAGGGTAAGCCACCAAACTATTAGGAAACCTTGCTGTATTGTCAGACTGCCAGTACTCTAAGGAGTTTCAGAAATAGTGTGTTTTCCAGTACGGTGAAAACAAACATAGTTTAAGATATACAAGACAGCAACAATATAATTTAAAAAATAGTTTCTTATATTTTAGTCATATATGGACTTTCTTTAAAGAGAAGAATTGTGTTAGCTCCTCAGTACCTTTTAGACTCTGATACTCTGTCAAAATGTTCCTTAATATGCATATATGAAACCAGATGTAAACTCTTTATTGTTACTGTCCTTACAACCGTAAACCCATGATACTAATAATGAAGACACTTTGGATGGATGGCTGGCTGGATGGATGGATGGATGGATGGAGTACATGCAGCTATATGTACCACAAACACTCATATAGTCTTTATAACAACAACCTCATGAGATAGGCTTAATAAAACCTTGTAGTAATACACACCAGGAGAAGAGAAATTCAGGTAAAAAAATCCAAGAAGTGTGGCTCCGGAGCTTATACCCCTAATTTTTTAGAAATTATGGTGGAATTTTGGTGCTACTGTTACTTCCATTTTACAGGTAAGATGATTTGTTCAAGATCCCACAGCTTATAGATGTGAGCTCTGAAACTCAGTCCTAGACCATACAGGCTCCAGAGCCCATGGTTTTAGTATACTATTTTTCAAACAAATCTACTAGATAAATTTACAAATGAAAGTTGCAAAATAAATGAAAATAGACCTTAAGAAATATAATTTAAATTAAGCAATTTTAAAGTATTATTTTATTTACATTGAATTTCCAACATTTTGCTTTATTACTAGACAGATTTACTTGCTTGCTTTATGTTTCATATGTTGCCTAAATGATTTAGATATTTATGTCATGGTAATTATCAGTTTCATTTTGAAAATATTGATAATAAGCTTATTTTAGTTACTAAGCCATTATCTTGATGATCTAGTTGTATTACTACAACCCCAAATGCTGAAAATAGGCCAGGCACAGTGGCTCACACCTGCAATCTTACTTTGGGAGGCTGAGGCGGATGGATCACTTGAGCCCAGGAGTTCAAGACCAGCCTGGGCAACATGGTGAAACCCCATCTCTACTAAAAATATAAAAATTAGCTGGGTGTGGTGGTGCGCGCCTGTAGTTCCAGCTACTCAGGAGGCTGAGGTACGAGAATCTCTTGAACCTAGTAACGGAGGTTGCAGTGAGCCAAGATGGTACCACAGCACTCCAGCCTGGGCAACAGAGCGAGACTTATCTCAAAAAAAAAAAAAAAAAGCCAAAAATAAAAAGAAAGTATTTAACAAACTTAGTTTACCTTTGTGCTCACTGCTCTTGCAGCCATTGCAACTTGG
Source organism: Cebus imitator (assembly GCF_001604975.1). Classification (NCBI taxonomy): domain Eukaryota; kingdom Metazoa; phylum Chordata; class Mammalia; order Primates; family Cebidae; genus Cebus; species Cebus imitator. The sequence goes on along the minus strand of NW_016107585.1, from coordinate 1,679,741 downwards.
TATATGCAAAGACCAGCAGAACATCAGCTTAAAGTACAAATATGGAAAAGAGTTAGTGTAGCTCTGGTTTTTTGAGCCTGCCTTATCTGTACTTCCCTACTCTGTTTGATGTGATATCCTCATTTTTCCACCTGTTTTTTTCTAATTAGTCCACTTCAGAATCTCTAATTTTTGTACAAATGTGCTATGACATTGCTTGGCCCACTTTTGGTGCAAACAAAGCTTTGACATATAACCCACGTTTTTTTCCCCCTCAAATCTGGTCCTAAATCAAATAGTACTTAATTTACCTTAGCAAAAATGACAAAGTTTCAATTTACTATGTAACTTGAGAAATTAAAGTTGTATTATTTAGTGCAAATGCCTTAATTACAAATTTTGGCTACAGTAAAAATCACTTTCTGCCAGAATATTTAACATGAGTACAGCAGCAGTAGATGCAAGGCTGTTACCATGACATTTGGACGGGCCTCCTCAGCAGCAGTTAGCCATTGCTTATAGATACATTAAAAGCAAACACTAGCATTGGAGGAGAGCACATGACACCAAGCCTAACTATGGACATAATTATGGCACTGAAATTGCATTGAATTGCTTGATAATGAGTGGGTGCTCATATACTTATGTTATTATTTAGGGTTTTTTTATTTTTTTTTATTTTTATTTTTTTTGAGACAGAACCCAGGCTGGAGTACAGTGGCGCAATCTTGTTCACTGTAAACTGCGCCTTGCGGGCTTAAGCGATCCTTGTATCAGCCACCTGAGTAGCTGGGACCACAGGTGCATGTCATCATGCCCAGCTGATTTTTGTATTTTTTTTGGTCAGGGTTTCACTGTGTTGCCCAGGATGGTCTTGAATTCCTGAGCTCAAGTGATCCACCCACCTTGGCCTCCCAAAGTGCTGAGATTACAGGCATGAGTCACTGTACCTGGCCAGTATTTAGTTTCAGAGTATGATGAAAAACATATTTTGTTTTATTTTTGAGACAGGGTCTCACTCTGTCACCGTTGCTGGAGTTCAGTGGTGTGATGTTGGCTCATTGCAACCTCCAGCCCCTGGACTTAACCAGTCTCCCACCTCAGCCTCCCAAGTAGTTGAGACCACAGGAATGTGCCACCATGCCTCACCAATTTTTTGTATTTTTGGTAGAGACAGGGTCTCACCATGTTGCCCAGGCTGGTCTTGAACTCCTGAGCTCAAGCAATCTGCCCACCTTGGGCTCCAGAAGTGCTGGGATTACTTACAGTCATGAGCCACTGTGCCTGGCCTAAAAAACCTATTTAAAAAATTCACATAAAACATATGGATTGGATCCCCCAGAGCAATCTTGTCCAACTCACGGCCTGTGGCCCACATGTGGCCCAGAACAGCTTTAAATGTGGCCCAACACAAACTTACAAACTTTCTTAAAACATTATGAGGGTTTTTTTTTTTTTAATGATTTTTAAAATAGCTCATTAACTGTTGTTAGTGTTAGTTTATTTTATGTGTGGCCCAAGACAATTCTTTTTCCATTGTGGCCCAGGGAAGCCGAAACATTGAACACCCCCACCCTAGAGCATACCCAAGGGCTCCCAGGCTTCATGGACTTCTGGTAGAAAGCTTCTGTGTTAGAGGCTGTGATAGAGCCATTAATTCACCCACATGTTACCATTTGACAGTCTCTGGCAACACACAGGAGCACAGACAACATTAGGGTATTATGGCATTCAGGACCATCCTGGGCAATATGGTGAAACCCTGACTCTACCAAAGTATCTTTTTATTCTTGCTTTTTCCCTACTGTTTAGTTTGAACCATTCTGAAAGACAGTTAAAATAGAACTAGAACAACATTATTGGCAAAAAGTCCTTACTGGCTTTTGCCCTTACAGTTAAGGTGGATGTCAAGGTCCCCCAAGTTCTGTGGCAGTTTTGAGGAAGATTGCCTCATATGTGTTCACAAATACAGGCCTTAGTAGTTGAAAATAAAAAAAGGACCACATCACCCCTTCTGCTTTTACTCTCCTCTGCTCCATAACACTGCTGATCCCACTAGATGCTGCCGTATGTGTATGAATTTTCCCTATTTGTTAGGCTGTGTGACTGATCTTCCTGCATGGTCTTATGCCAGAACTTGGGAAGGGCACGTCTCTTCTCGCTGTTTACATTACACATACTGTTAAGGAGAGAGGAGCTACCTAAACATGAATACTTCATACTACTGAGTATCTTTTTAAGAAGATTATAGTGAAAGTAATTTTTGAGTTTTTATTTCTACCCTTCTCTTTTCCTAGGACACATAAATAAAATCTGAAGTGGAGGAGGGTCTGGGGTGTGAGCCTGGATCAGAGAGAAATTGGAGTGACAGATATATACTCTAAGCTTGGATGTAAAAAAATTGACAACTGAAACATGGTGATGAGGCTCAACATATCTACTTTAACTTGGTCTTTCCTGAAGAATAACTTCTCTTCCGGGACACTTCTTATTCTAACACTAGATGTCTGATATGGTTTGGCTCCACATCCCCACCCAAAAGTCCAAAAGTCAACTTGAATTGTAATCCCCATGTGTCAAGGGAGGGAACCTGGTGAAAGGTGATTGGGTCATAGGAGTGGTTTCCCCCATGCTAATCTGGTGATAATCCTGAGTGAGTTCTCACAGGATCTGATGGTTTAAAAGAGTGGCACTTGCACACTCTCACTTTCTTCCCTGACACCACGTAAGACATTCTTTGCTTTCCTTTCGCCTTTTGCTATGATTTAAGTTTCCTGAGACCTCCCCAGCCATGCGGAACTGAATCAATTAAACCTCTTTTCTTTATAAATTACCCAGTCTTGTGTAACTCTTTATAGCAATGTGAAAATAGACTCATACAATGTCTAGTAGACTCTCTTTAAGGTTGACCAAGCAAGACCTGAAATATGAATCTAACACAATTTAAGTGCAGTATAGGCTATTTAGCTACATTTTTGTGTTGATGAGTAGAATACTGAGTGGACTAAAACATCCCATTTCATGTTATTCTGTCTCAGGATTTGTTCCCCCTACAATTAGATCTTTCATTGTTGCATAATTATTATCAACAATTCTAAATTTTGAATGAATTTTATATTAAAATGGCTTTACTAATAAGGTACACTACCAGAATGCGTATATGTACAACTTTAAAATTCTCTTCCCTTATGACTGGAACAGGAAGTGAATTCAGGAATTCACTTTTTTAAGGAAACCTTTTTTAAGGAAAGGTTTCTCTATTCTATGAATTACATGGTCAACCTTATCTGAATATCTCGTTAAAGTACCTTTTATGCTTTTAACCCATCATTCTCACATATTACAAGTATATAGTTTCAAAAGACTACTGGTATAGCAAGAATTTTAATACTTGTTAATCAACTATATGGGGAGATTTACTTTTGATTTGGAATTGATGTAAAATAGCATTTTTGTTAGAAATAATTATTTCTTTCCTTTTGTTTGGAAAGGAAACCAACATTAAGATTCGTTGAAGTTTCCATAATGTCCCTTGATTACAATCACTCAGGAGCCTAAGAGGTATTTCTCAGTAAAGGAATAACACTTATCTTAGGGAATAAGGTGAATGAGAAGTTATTCTTACTTTGACCAGTGAGGAGAGAAAGGGTATCAGGGACAGAGATTTGGAATACTTAAGCACTAGTAATCCTTATACCAATTTTCTAATATAACCAGTAACTTATTATCTAAGTGATGTGTAGGCACTGTCTTATCTGAATACTTGTTACATGTAATATGCGTTTGTTATATGTAATTTGACATTGCCTGATTTTATTTTTTATACACATTCTAGGAAAAATTTAATATTGTTAAAAATTATTAATAAACTATTTAGAATCTTCTGTGTTTCGAGTACAATTTTGGGTGCTAGGAATACAGAGATATTATAAGCTATCTTGGCCTCAGGACTTCACTGCTATTCAGAGCAATAATTCCTAACCTGGCTGGTCATTACAACCACATGAGAAATCTTGTAAAAATTATAAGTTCATACATCCTAAAATAAAAGCAACAATTACATCGCTTAGTACCTAACTTCAGGAGTAGGGGACTTCCAGCTCATACAATCATATTGCTGTTTTTTGCCTTCGTAGCCCAGAGAATCTTTTCCTTATTCTAGCCTTTCCTCTCACCCAGATCTAAGTCTCTGAAATAAGAATAAAGGGCATTTAAAGGGTTATGAACTAACTTAAATTAGTGAATTATCATTTCAAAAGGCAATAATGAGGTAAGGATGCATCAGAATCCACAGTTCAAATGAATGGGATTTGGCAAACTAGTTTAGAACACTGGTTCTTAATTTTTGGCGCCACACATACCTTTGAGAACCTGATAAAAACCGAGATTCTCTGTCCAGGAAAACAAAAGTAGATATTATTTTAAGAGGTTCTTAGACTCCCTGACTCCCACACATGATACCCATATTAAAAACATCTTTAGTATCTCTCAAACCCTGTATTCACCTTCCTCTTCATCACTTCCTCTTATTCTGTCTCCATGACTCACCCTCAACCTCTCTTTCCTTCTTTAGGTAACATTCTCTTATTTCTCTATGGATATTTTTGTTATTCTCTCTCTTCCTTTCTTCGTTTTTTTTGGCCAGGATCTGCTCTTCTCTCTCTTATCTTTTTTCTTTTCTTAACCAAATAGAATATGGGTTTGATGTATATTTTAAAACAATTATATTTTCCATGGTTTTAATTTTATTGGAGTATTTCGTTTAAAATATTGTAATCATAGGTGCAATCTACAAACAACAAAAAAAAGGAAAAACTCACTTTTAATGCTCCCATTTTGATATATTTTACCATTTTGGTATACTTTCATGTGGGTGTGTGTGTGTGTGTGTGTGTGTGTGTGTTGTAAAAAAACACAGTATGTATTTATATATATTATATACGAGTGATAGTCTGACTATATTAAGTTGGTGCAAAAGTAATTGTGTATTTGCCATTAAAAGTAATGCCAAAAACCAGTTACTTTTGCACCAACCTAATAGAAATTATCAAAGATATTATAGCAAATTTTTTTTTAGGAGTTGCTCTAGGGATTATACTATGCAGCTTTAATGTATACTATTACATCTTTAATGTAATATACTTATTTCTAATAAAATGTGGGAAATTTGTACCAGTTTACCTCTGTTTTCCTCTCCTTTGTACTACTGTAGTCACGAATATCACATTTATATACATTATAAACTTAATAGTATTAGAATTTTTGCTTTTCTCAAGCATATGTCTTTTAAAGAAATTAAGAAACTTTTAACATCACAAACACACACACACACACACACACACACACACACACACAGTCTTTTATATTTATTCACATATTTACTAATCACCTACTAAGTACCCTTCATTCCGTCTTGTGGTTCCAAGTTACTATGTATTATCATTTCTTTTTAGCCTGAAGTACTTACTGCAGTATTTCTTACATTGGTACATCCACTAGCAATTAATTAATTTCTCTATTTTTGTTTATGTGTGAGTGTTTTATTTTGCCTTTATTTTTGTTGGATATAGAATTGTTGCTTGAAACCCCTCCTAGCAGTTTAAATTTTTGTAGAGATGGGATCTTTTTTTCCTAATGTCTAGTAATTTTTGGTTGAAAATTAGACTTGAAAGTAATATGTTATTGTAACCCTGTGTTTAATTTACCTATTTTGTTCTGAGTATTTTAGGGTTTTTGCTCTAGTAGGCAGTTATCTTTTCTAGACTCATACTGTGAAATTTATTACCTCTGCCGTGTTTATCTGCTGATGTTTCAGCTTAGCTTTTGAGTGTTTATTGATATTGTCTACTTTTTTAGTGTGGCTCCTTAGGAGTCTCCTCTGTGTCTGTGTAGTTTAATGGTCAGTAAATGATTTGGGCAAAGGTCATGGTCGAACACCTCAGGGCAGTAAGACAACTACACTGCAGCCAGGATGTATGTGAATTAGGAATACATTCAAAGGTAGAGCAAATTCACAATTCTCCCAGACTTCCAATCTTTATGTGGTTCTTTGGGATCTTCTGCACATATATGTAATTTAGTAGAAAGTCACAAGTGTGTGGGGAGTTTATAATCCCAATCTTCTATGGCTCTCTCTCTTCTAAAATCTTATGCTTAAATGTTTACTTGTTCTGCTGCTACCCTGAACCAAGTCTACCACCTCTGGTGCTGAAGCTATAGGTTTTTGCCATTCAGGCTGTATAGGAAGTAACATTCCCCAAGCAAGAAGATCAAAACTTGCCATTCTTACTGAAGTATTAAATAGCACTATGCCTCTGGAACATTTCTTAGGTTTTTGTTTGCCTTTGGTTATTTCCTAATGCTCTGAAATGGTTGTTTTTAGTCATTTTTGTCTGTACGTATAGTTGTTTTCTATAAATAATGGGTCTCCTTATCTCCTCTTGTTACCGCTTACTGGAATTAAGATCCATCATTGCTAATGTTCAGAATAATTTCTTCGCATCTTTATTCTGTGCATCCATACATTGTATGTATACTATATATATGTATAAAATCAACAGTACAATCTATATTTGTATCCTGCATTTCACTTAACAGTTTAGTATTGAGATTTTTTTTTGGTAAATATTTTCATATAATTTTTGGTAAAATATTTTAATTTTTTTGGAAAAGATTTTGATACAGCCATATTATACTTCAGTATATCAATATAGCAAAAGTCAATTATTTCTCTGTTAGAAATATACTGATATATTGCTTTCAATTATTTTTTAATCATTTGCTCTTTTAGATAACATCATGGTGAGCATGATTATGCATAGATCTTTGTATGTATCTTAAATAGTTGCATTAGGATAGGCTCTTAAAATGAAAATCCTGTGTCAAAGGGTATGAATATTTTAAATGTTCTTAATATATAGTTCCCTGCCATTTTCTTGTTGGTAGGCAATTGTGGATATCTTTTAGTGTTAATATTATTATTGTTTTTAATAGGTTCACTGTATCTCATTAAATAGAGTGACCTAACTAGTTCTGTATTGTTGATTTAGGTTATTTTTTAATCTTTGCTATTCTAAAGAATTTTCTGAATATCTGAATGGTCTTAGCTTTTCCATGTTTTAAATATTTTTTCTAGGCCCTCAAATTGGAAACATTTCCTCAAAGAGTATGAGTACTTGATGGGCTCCATTCACATAATTTTAAATTGCTTTCTTTAATATTATATCAGTTTACAATACCACTAATGGAGTTTGAGAGTTTTACATCTGTATTAGTCTGTTCTCATGCTGCTAATAAAGACATACCTGAGACTGAGTAATTTATAAAGAAAAAGAGGTTTAATGGACTCACAGCTTCACGTGGCTGAGGAGGCCTCACAATCATGGCACAAGACAAAGGAAGAGCAAAGTCATGTCTTACATGACAGCAGAGAAGACAGAGAGCATGTGCAGGGGAACTTCCAGTTGTAAAACCATCAGGTCTCTTGAGACTTATTCATTGTCATAAGACCTGCTCTCATGATTCAGTTGTCTCCTAACAGGTCCCTCCCACAAAACTTGGGAATTATGGGAGCTACAATTTGAGATTTGGGAGGAGACACAGCCCAACCATATCAACGTCATTAGCTAGAATTAGCTGTCATTTATATTTTTCATATTTGCATCTTATAATAATAATGGCATAGTAAATTCTACAAGAGAAATTTAAGGAGGGAGCTTAACTTGTCGTCTTTTGTGAATGTGAGTTTCTTATGATTTTTTTGTTCTCTTAGGAATTAGTGATTTTGCTATCAACTTACAGGAACTTTTTTTGAATGAAGCTATTACCTTAGTTAAATTTGCTGCTAATAATTTTATTGTCACTTTGTTGCCATTTTATTTTAGTTCTGTGTTGCTGGACACTTTTTATATAAAATTAAATATTTTTATGTAGTCAAATCTGTTGGGGTTTTTTTTTCTTTGTGATTTCTTCTGTTACTTCTAAGCCTAAAAATTCAGCCCTTCTCCCATGTGAATTCTTCTCATTCTGTTAGTTTGAACCAAATGAACTTGCTACTTTTATAGTTAACAAATGATGAAGTATCAGTATTTCATATAGTTTAACCTTGAAGTTTGTTTGAAGTGTATTCATTTTCCTTATTGGAATATTTTGTTCCTCATGACCTAACAAAAAACAAAATACATGCAAAAAACCCGAATAAGATTATGTTTCTTTTCATTTTAGTACAGTGGTCTTTTTTTTTTTTTTTTTTTAAGAGTTAGCTTATCATTCCTACACTACCTTACTAATATATTATTTTGTTGCCCTTTTATAATATATATCTTTTAAAGTATATAAAGCAGTACTTTTGATTATATACTTTTATTAATGTAACAAATTTCAAGAATGAAAATAGAATTTAATTCACATCATTTTTTAGGTCAGCAAAGAGGAGTCACAAAGAGACTAGCAAGAAAGAGAGGGATCTCTGATTGTTATAGAATGAAAGCCCAAGAAACAGTGTATTCATTATATGTATTTATCTTACTTTGGCTCTACATTAGAATTTTAAAAGAAATATAGCATCATAAATTAGGAATCAAGTTTCTGCCAATACATTTTAATCATCACTAACAACACCCATAGTTTTGGACTTCCTGAAGTAGAGATCATCAGTTATGATGAATTGTGAAGTGGTTTTGTGATTATACTAATGTCAACTAAAACATCAGTATTTGATCATCTGTATCATTTTCACTTATTACTTAAGCCAGTTATTGATTCCAGGTCTCCTGGGGCAAAGAGCTAGTATATTTATTCATTATAAATTTCACCTCTTAAAATAAATCCTTAACCTCATGGTAGGAGCAGGAGTGGGTGTCAAAAGTTAGATTACAGGCAAAACTTAAATATTTGTAAAATAGACAGTTTTTGCAGTTTTAAAAGCAAATTTAAATATATGAAAATGTGTATTATAAATGTACTTTATACTTAATTATAAACTTCAAAATTTTTAATTTACTGTTTTTCTTATCTTTTAAAGATTTTTTCTTTTTATCATAATACTCATTTTTCTCTGGTCCATCCAGTCAAATTTTACTTAGAAAACAGATAGGATTAAGGATAAAAAATAAAAATAAAAATGATTACCATTTTGCTATGTATTTTTCTAGTTCTTTCCATGATATGCATATTATTTTTAATTTTTTTTTACAAATCTGAATCATTTAACATAAGCAATTTTGTAATTTACAAAAATGTAATATTAGCATTTCTGCATGTTATTAAATGTCTTTGCATTTGAAAAATTGACTATTATGCTACTTCCATCATGGATTTGGATCATAATTTATTTAACCATTCTTCTTTTGGGGATGCTTTTTCATTTCTAGAAATATTGTGATGAGCACACTTGCATAGGTAAGGAAACCAAAGCCCTCAGTCAGTACTCAAATACAGTTCTTCTGACATCCAATTAATCTTTTGCCTTTTGCCTTTATTCCTACCATATAAAACTGGTGAACACTATGAAACATGCCCACTATGTAAATATTCCATCTAGAAAATCCCTCAGTAAATTATTCAAATCAAATTATTTTTGTAACACATTTATAGTAACATGAAATAAAGTATTTATTTGATCTTTTTTAGTCAGTTAATCTGTATTAGTGTATATTTTGAACACAGCAGTTCAGACAGCTTGATATTTGATATATGTTTTTTAAGCCAAAATGTAATAAACTTTGTAATACTTTTAGCACTTTTCGTTGAGTGAGGGCAAAGTGTATGAAAAAGTAAATTTGAAAGCTCTATCAGAGGCAAAGTAAAGTAAGTGCATTCAAAGATAGAAATTATAATTTGCAATAAAAACACAGAAGGTTTTTGTCAAGGGAATTAAACATCTATGTGAAGTCTGTAAAGCAGAAAGAGAAATAGGTAGGCTGTTCCAGGTAATTGGCGCTGCAGGAGAACACCATTCCCTTTCTAGCAGTCATATAAAGGCAGACAAAATAAAGAAGTTGAAACAGAGAATGGGTTTCCTACAAATAACCCTTGCAATACTACAAAAGGATTTAAAAAATGGAAAGTAATATTTTAAACTGAATTCTAAAAGGATCAGGAAAGGCATTTAATTGTTTAAAGTAATGTATTTTCTAGAACATCCTGAAATGTTAATATTTATGGACTAAAAAATGTGCTGATTCTTAAAATTGTGGTAGCAAAAAAAGAAGGAGGCTTTAATGATGCTAAATAAAAGATATTAAAGCAGGGTTTAAAACCATGTAAAGTTTATTTTTATTATGCCAACACACTTTTTTATTTTAGAAAAAATTTAGGAGCCTTTGAAATTATTTGCACTTTGCCTTTTAAAATATGAGCAACTATTACTGAGTCTAATTTTATTTTAACCTCTGTGTCATGTCTAAAAGTATTAGTAAAAATAACTTGTTTTGTGTGAAATGATTTAAAAATTTTACAAAGGCCTAATGTCATAAGTAACTGATACATATTAAAAGCCTTAATTTCTTGCTTTTATAGGAGAACCCCTTGGCTTAGCTATTTTAAAAAGGTCCCAATTTCGAACAGGGGGATTTTAAGTAAACATTTCTGCTCAGTGGCATAATGTGTAGCCATTACAAATACATTATAGTTTGGTCTGTTGTTTCTTCCTTTCCCGTTTGCTTCTAATCTTGCATTAAAATAGCCAAACTTTTTTCATATCTCGTTGCCTACCTTGGCTCCACAAAGTGGAGAGATTTTTCTACTTCATCTACTTAACTTTCATATAATGCTGTTTCCTTTTCTAATCTAAGCCTTGACTTCTATTAAAAATTGGTTTGAGTGTTGAGGCTCCACTGCTACAGCTACAAATAAAGGAACCTAAGAAATGGAGAAGGTACTCATTTTGAAAGAATAGAGAGATGGTAGTCTGTAGCATTTTTATAAAGATTTTGAATATTCTATGAATTGTGAAGCATATCATATTGTATCCAACCACCCAAAGTGGAAGTAGAGAAAGATAATGAAATTTCAGCATTTTTTTAACTAAGAATGACTGGACACAAAGAAAATTCCAAATAGAGTGTTTTGTATGAGTGAAAGCAGAGGGAGGAAAATGCAGGCCCTGGTTCAGAAGTAGTAAAAGGCCATGTGTTACTGAAAAGTTGGCTATGAGTATGAAAATGGTTAAAAAAATAACAGTGGAAGAATAAGTTTGGGATATTATTGATAACACTGAAAATTAAAGTGATAAGCTTATGCTTAACTCTCGAGGTATTTTTTAAGATAACAACTAAATTGGAGCCTTGGTTTGTGAAGATAATGAGCAGTTGTATATGGAATGGAAAGGACAAGTAGAAACGTTATAGCTGCAAAAGTCTAGAATTGGAGTCAATAGTAGTCTAGATCATGAGTCAGCCTATTTTTTATAAAGGGTCAGATTTAGAGTTTATGGACCATGTAATCTCTCTCACAACTACTCAGTTCTGCCACTTGGAGCCATAGATAATTTGTAAACAATACATACAGCTGTCTGTGTATTTGGTATTTTGTTTTTCTCCAAAGTAATTTGTTTAATCGATGAATAGTTAGAATCTATGAAAAATTACCATATTGTTCTTTTGATACCTTTGGAAGGGTCTTGGGAGTTACTGGGCAATGATAGTACAGATTCTGGAACATAATTCTTGAGGCCTCTAGATTAAGTGCACAGTAGCATCCTCTCAGTCAGGCTGCCAGAGATTTAGAAGCAGCAATTCTGGAGGAGGACTCATTTAATCTGCAACTGTAAGCTCTACTGCCCAGATGATATGCTCTGCACTGACACATCACTTATCTTAGGGCAGATTGTGCTTACTCACTTGTCTTTGCCTGCCTGGGCAATGGGGAAGATGCTACAGTTGTCCTCTGGGTAAGGGCACTGCAGGTCATCTAGGAATAGGTGAAATCCTGTGGTCCCACAGCTTCAGAGGCCTGTCCATTCATTGGTCCAGCCTCTGGCTGCCTTTCTTTCCTGATAACATTGTTTTTGGTTTTTCAGTTGTGGAGGATGAAGATGAGGGTGAGATGGGGATGACAATCATAATGTTCGGGGATTCCTCTGGGAGGTTTTGGTTGTGAGTTAGGGCAATTGAATAGCTAGGCTCCGTGGAATTGCCAGGAAATTCTTTGACCTCCGGCTCCAGAGGGTCACTGGGATGAGACCACACATTGGGGTCATTGCTCATGACACTGCAGCATCTGGAGGTCCCTGCCCATGTGGAGGTGAAGTGGTACATAAAGAAGACAGCCTGTGTTCATGTCCCTGGGATGTGGAGCTTTGGTTCTTGGTGGTGTGAAATCCATCTTCTTTGGTGAGAATAAAACCAAATTCAAATTTTGAGACACAGTGCAACTTCATATTCTCTCCTGATGCCACCTCAATGCCTGGTATGATTGAGAGAAAGGGGTTGTCATAAGCTGTGGTCACCAGCTTCAGAGCTTCACTGAACTCAGATTAGTGTTCTCTGCTTCACTAGTAACAGTGGTACAGCCCTGACCTATCTGGTAGAATCTCTGTGATATTCCTTTTTTCCATCTTCCCACAGCAATTTATTTCTGTTGGAGGGCTCAGAGCTTTCCACTTTATATATCTGATACGTTTCAGTTTCTGATGGCCCTTGACAAATGGCTGCTTACAGTCTTGTTAAATGAAATCAAGGAGCCAGGCAGAGCCGTGATAAGACCCAGGCAGAACTGTGATAAGTGGGAGATTTCCCTTCTGTGCCTGAGTTATCTGGCATAGATAGGAGCCAAGACATAGTAGGGTAAGAAGAACCACATTTATGATCCTGTGTCTTAACAGGCCCTCTGGCCTCACCAATGCTGCTCTTAGGAAGAACAAGTCCTCTGCCATGTGCGAAAGACCTGCAGGAAGTTGTAGGAGTGCCCCGCTTCCCACACGGAGAGCGAAGACATTCCACATCCTCATTCCACCTCCTTCCTCCTGAATGGGGCTGCAGAAGTACTTGCCATCATGAAGACAGTCATTATCTGGACATCCAACTGAAATCAGTCCCATGTGATCCCTATTTTCTGTCCCCAATCCCACATCAGCATTTTAATCTTTGTATAAAGCATGGGGTAAGACAATCTCAGGCTAAGTAACAGGACACGGAGAGCTGCCAGTCTGAGAGCTGCCCTGAAATGCTGTGTGAGCTCATGGTCCTTGCTTCTTAATGCTGACCTTCCATCTCTTTACATACATAATAGGGGAATGACGATGAGTTCCTGCAAATCTGTGATGATAGTGGGTACAAGTTGTCCAGAATATACATTGCTTGGAGAGGCGGAAGAATAATTAGTTCCCCCTTTTTTCCCTCTCTGTATTCCTAACATATTGTTAGCACTCAGTCTGTCCATAGGGGTCAATTTTGACCTAAACAAGATACCTGTTAAGTCCTTCCTGTGTTCTAAAACCTACTAATCCTGGCTGAACCTTACTTAGTAGCTATGCTGTCTATTCTCCTGGCTAAACAGGTAGCCTTGATGTAAAATCTTACCTTCATTATACCCTCCTGAAGCACTTTTCTCCAAAAATCTGAAATAATATTGAGTTTTCATTTTATGATTACTACATGGAGAATGATCACATTTAATCTGTATAAAATCTGTGGTAGATTGAATTATTATTCTAAATTTTAAGTCAGCTCTTAATTCATTAGATGCCAAGGATTTTGTATTGGTATGTATTTATATAGTATACAAGCAGCATCATTTAGCAGATAATAGTATTGGATCATGAGTACGGGCTCTCAAGTCCTCAAGGATGTTGTAACCTTTGGTTCAGTTTCACCTTTATAGTTTAACATCCTCATCTATGAAGTACATATATAAAATGACATTTATCTCTGGTTTTTAATAAAGACAGATACCAAATAACTTTTTTTTTTTTTTTTGCAAACTCCTTAAACTGTTCAGAGAAAATGTTTGATAAAACTCTTAAGCTGAATTTGCTATCAAGAATAGAAAACATGTTCTTGGGTTTTTTCTTTTCTTCTTTTGATTTTTATTTAAACCAACTTGGTACTAAGTTCTAGAGGCAAGATAAATCTACTTTTCAGCTATTTGTAATATCTCCAGCTTAGACCTTGATCCTAAGAGATAGAATTATAGTAACTGTTAAAATGAAATGTAGCTAGAAATATGATAAGCTGTTGATATGCGTCTCTGTCATAGTGAGATTACATTTACCTTAAAGGAAACTGCACAGTACCTGTACTGAAAATATGTTTAGTATTTTTTAAAATTGTGCATCTGAGAAAGCTTGATTAAAATTAGCTTTTTAGATGGTGCTCACAACCTTTAAGGCCATTAATGGTAGCATCCAAAGAGTAAAGGGAATTTAGTTTTAACTGTGCATAGCCTTTTCTGGTAATTACAAATGATTAGATTTATCTTTTCTTCCCTATGAAATTTAATAAGCAAATGGATCTCAAGCTGTTGTAAGCAGTGTAGTGTTGGTAAGGACTTAGATTTTGTGATCTGAATTAAAATTCAAGTTCTGCCACCTTGTCAGCTTTGTCATTTAATGTAATTTATTCTTCCTCTAAAAGATAGCATTAAGAATGCCTGCCTTGTTAGGAATGTTGTGAGAATTTTGTTAAATGACGTATGTAAAATGTTTAGCATGGGATCTGGAACATTATAACCATACAATAAATAAGAGCTATTATATTTTTTCAAAAATGATATTTTTCAGGTAGCTAATGTTCTATTTCAGGAATGTCTGTCATGTTGTCTGGGAAAGATATGGCACATAGAAGTTATCACTTATATGCATTTGGAGCTCATGAGATCACTTTAAGAATTGCCATTTTATTACCAAACAGTTTCATTAATTAACTTATTTATAATATAGAGTACATGGTTTATTGTTAGTACGTGTTATAATTTCTCTTATACCATTATCATTCCCTCAAACATCCAGCTCTTTGAATTGGATAAATTCTTCCTAAGAGATAGATTTCAGTGAAATTGATAATTCAAAAGTAAATTATGTATGACACTAAGTAGGATTTTACAATTTACAGGGAAGTTTATTTCAAATGTATACTTACTGATCACCAACTGTATTTCAGGCACTCTCCTAGTGATACAGAAATATAAGACAGTGGTTGCTTTCAAAAAGCTCATAGCCTGGTAGAAAACACAGACACCAAAATGATTAATTAAACTGAAAGTGGTTAAGTGTGCTGATACATGTTTCCCCAGGACATTACAGAAACATAGATCAGGAAAATGTAATCATTAGGAAGAGAGGGAGAAAATAAGCTAAAACTGATGAGATTTTTCTGGAAGTGATGTTCCTTGAGCTCAGCTTTGAAAGAATACTCATTGGCTAGGAACAGGAGGTTGTGGAGACAAAGGCAACATATACATTTATATGTAGGGTGATATGGTTTGGCTGTGTCCCCACCAAATCTCAACTTGAATTGTATCTCCCAAAATTCCCACATGTTGTGGGAGGGGCCCAGGGGGAGGTAATGGGAGCTGGTCTTTCCTGTGCTGTTCTCCTGATAGTGAGTAAGTCTCACAAGATCTGATGGATTTATCAGGGGTTTCTGCTTTTGCTTCCTCCTCACTTTTCTCTTGCCGCTGCCATGTAAGAAGTGCCTGACAGGGTGTAGTGGCTCATGCCTGTAATCCCAGCACTTTGGGAGGCTGAGGCAGGCAGATCACGAGGTTGGGAGTTCCCGACCAGCCTGACCAACATGGTGAAACCTATCTGTACTAAAAATATAAAAATTAGCTGGGCATGGTGGCATGTGCCTGTAATCCCAGCTACTCAGGAGACTGAAGCAGGAGAATTGCTTGAACCCGAAAGGTGGAGGTTGCCTGGGCAACAGAGTGAGACTCTGTCTCAAAAAAGAAAAAAAAAAAAAAAGAAAAAAAGCTTCCATGTGATGTTAAGCCTACGGGTGCACAGAAGTCAAGAATTGAGGTTGGGAACCCCCACCTAGATTTCAGAAGATGTATGGAAATGCCTGGTTGCCCAGGCAAGTTTGCTGTAGGAGCAGGACCCTCATGGAGAACCTCTGCTACGCAGTGCAGAAGGGAAAGGTAAGGTCGGAGCTCCCACACAGAGTCCCTAGTGGGGTGTTGCCTAATAGAGCTGTGAGAAGAGGACTACCATCCTCCAGGCCCCTGAATGGTAGATCTACCGACAGTTTGAACCATACACATGGAAAAGCTGCAGACATTCAGTGCCAGCCCGTAAAAGCAGCCAGCTAGGAGGATGTACCCTGCAATGTCACAGGGGCAGAGCTGCCCAAGACCGTCGGAATCCACCTCTTGCATCAGCATAATCTGAATGTGAGACCTGGAGTCAAAGGACATAATTTTGGAGCTTTAAAGTTTGACTGCCCCACTGGATTTTGGACTTGTGTGGGCCCAGTAACCCCTTTGTTTTGGCCAGTTTCTCCCATTTGGAATGGTTATATTTACCCTATACCTGTACCCCCATTGTATCTGGGAAGTAACTAGCTTGCTTTTGATTTTTCAAGCTTATAGGTGGAAGGAACTTGCTTTGTCTCAGATGAGACTTTGGACTGTAGACTTTCGGGTTAATGCTGAAATGTGTTAAGACTTTGGGGGACTATTGGGAAGACATGGCTGGTTTTGAAATGTGAGGACATGAGATTTGGAGGGGTCAGGACGGAATGATATGGTGTGGCTGTGTCCCCACCAAATCTCAACTTGAATGGTATCTCCCAGAATTCCCACATGTTGTGGGAGAGACCCAGGGGGTAGTAACTGAACCACTATCATGTTTGAATCATGATAATGAATAAGTCTCACCTGATCTGATGAGTTGATCAGGGGTTTCTGCTTTTGCTTCCTCCTCATTTTTCTCTTGCCCCCACCATGTAAGAAGTATCTTTCACATCTTGCCAGGATTCTGAGGCCTCCCTAGCCATGAGGAACCATAAATCCAATTAAACTTCTTTCTGTTCCCAGTTTTGGGTTTGTCCTTTTCAACTGCATGAAAACAGACCAATGCATAGAGATAATATATTTTTATTAACATGCATGGCTATGTGACTTTCAACAAGTTATTTTACTTCACAAGATTGTTGTCAGTATTAAAAGAAATGATAGACTGTAGCTTCCAGTCACAGTGGAATAACAAGGATCATATTTACTCTCCAACTTGAAACAACTAAAAAACTTGACAAAATATTTGAAAAAACAGCTCTCAAGACAGTGAGCATTAAATGTGAAGGATGATATTTCCTGAGAGATGGGAAAAATGAGAGATGATTCCTATGATTGCCTAGTAGAGAAAGTTTCTAGATCATGCTACAAAGAGGATAAACACAGGCAGAGCCTAGTGGTCTCCTTGAGTTGAGAAGCTGGAACTGTGAGACCAGGGAGGCCAAAGCATCTGGGATTCACAGAATAAGTTACCAGAGAGGAGTGAGCTGCAGATCTTCACAGGGTGCCCCTTGAGTATTTGACAGACTACTAATCAATACATGCATAAGAGGAAACTGAAGCTTGGGAAATAACCACCTGAAATGATTAGTGGGAACAGTAACTGCTACTCACACAGAGTTGAGAACCATTTCTGTTCTCAACAGTCTTCATGGTGTTTAAATAGAGTATTAAAAAACTGTCTTCCCTTAATAGTGGGGGGAAATTACACATGTAAAGCTGTTCTGGTCATGCCTAACAAAGCAGGATGTGAAGTGATCAAACTACTTTCCAAGCACTTTAACTGCATCCTAGAACAAAATTCCAAGTCTACTTATAGGAATACGAAAATATCCAGCACTGACACAATAAAATGTCTGACATCCTTTCAAAAATGACCAAAGGTGAGAAAATATAACATATATTAAAGAGAAAGCAAGAAAATACACTGCATGTTAAAGAGAAAAATCAGGTGAAACTGACCCAGAATTGACACAGATTTAGTAGACAAGGACATTATTAATAGAGTTATTATAACTGTATAGCACCTGATCAGAGAGCTGTACTAGAAGGAGTGAACATATTAAGTAGAGACATGGAAACTATTAAAAAAAAAAAACAAAATTCTAGACATGAAAGCTATACAGCTGAAATGAAAAATACACTGGATAAGATTAGGGGATATGATACATTATAGAAAATGGATTAGTGAGCTAGAAGACAGAGAAAAGGAACTATCTAAATGAAACTAGAGAGAAAAAGAAGGCTTAAAAAAGGAGAGCATTTGTGAAATGTGGTACAATTTTATGTAGCCAACCATACAATATACATGTAATTGGAGTTGCCAAAGGAAAGGAAAGGAAGCAGCAGAAAAACTGAATAATGACTGAAAATTTTCCAAATTTGATAAGAACTATAAACCAGCAGACTCAAGGAACTCAATGAACCCCAAACACACACAAAAGAAAGATGAATGAGGCTGGGCATGGTGACTTTCATCTGTAATCCCAGCAATTTGGGAGGCTGAGGTGGGTAGATCACTTGAGGTCAGGCCAACATGGTAAAACTCTGACTCTACAAAATATATAAAAATTAGCCAGGCATGGTGGCATGTGCCAGTAATCTCAGCTACTTGGGAGGTTGAAGCAGGAGAATTTCTTCAACCCGGGAGGCTAAGGTTGTAGTGATCTGAGATTACACCATTGCACTCCACCCTGGCCAACAGAGCGAGACTCTGTCTCAAAAAAAAA
>NW_016107585.1:1649217-1661049 GCF_001604975.1 Cebus imitator | reverse complement strand
AAAAGAAAAGTAAATGATGAATGAAATTACATCAAGTCATATCATAATCAAATTGCTTACCAGTTTAATACCATTTAATACCAGTTATGGGAAGAAAATCTTAAAAGCAGAGAAAAATATATACTTATTATGCACAGAGGAATGCAAATACGTATGAAAGCAAATTTTTTATTGGAAACAATGCAAACCACAGACAGTAAAGTAAGATCATTACAAGACCAAAAGAAAGGTTTTATAAAATTTGAATTCTATTCCTTGAGAGAATATCTTTCAAAAATGAAGGCCAAATGAATATTTTTTAAAAGACACAAAAACTGAAACAACTCATCACCAAATAACGTGCACAACAAGAAATGTCACCAAGTACCTTTTTAGCATTAGGAAAATGGAAAATCTGGGTTAACATAAGAGAATAGAGAGTGATAGAAATGCTAACCACATTGATAAATATGTCTTTTTAAAAGACAACTTCTTAAAGCATCAACAACAACAATGTTTTGTGGAGTTTATAGCAATATATGACAATAATGACAATAATGCTAAGGAAACTTGGAGGGAAGAAATGAAAGAAGTATTGTAAGGTTTTGGTAGTATAGAAGAAATGGTATAATAAAGAATTATGACTAATAAGCCAACAAGGAATATAAAATACCATTATAAAATACCCAACCTAGGCCAGGCACGGTGGCTCACACACTACACTATAGTGTAGTTATTCTTATAAAACAGATTCTCATCTGGATATAGATATAGGCATACATTTCAAACTGGCAAAGATACCTAGAGATACGATAAGGGAAGAGGGGCTGTATTTGGAAGACTTAACAACTTTCTTAACAAATCAAAATTTAGCATTTAATAGTAAATGAAATTTCAGACACTTGTATAATATGTAGCTGTACATGCAATACCATATTTGATGTGTATTAGATATTTCGGAATAATTTTGCAAAAACATTAGCGTCTTTTAGAATTCCCTTTTAGAATAGCTATGAAAACTAAATTTGCTGAAACCACTTATTAAAGATTATAGAGATTTCTGGCTGGGCATGGTGGCTCATGCTTGTAATCCCAGCACTTTGGGAGGCCAAGGCAGGTGGATCACCTAAGGTCAGGAGTTCAAGACCAGCCTAGCCAACGTGATAAAAACTCCATCTCTACTAAAAAATACAAAAAAAAAAAAAAAAAAAAAAATTAGCCGGGTGTGGTGGCAGGTACCTGTAGTCCCAGGTACTCGGGAGGCTGAGGTGGAGAATCACTTGAACCCAGGACACAGAGATTGCAGTGAGTCAGGATTGCGCCACTACACTCCAGCCTGGGTGACAGAGTGAGATTCTGTCTCAAAATATATATGTATATATGTGAGAAGGCAGAAAAGTAAATTGCAATGTGGTAGATTAATAATTATAGTAAGCGTATGTTGGTCTAAACAATTCAATTATAAAGCAGTTTTTCAGATTGTAAAATAAAGCAAGATTCAACTACATGCTACTTACTTAAAAAAATACGCTTTAAGTATATAAAGGCATTAGCAGGTAACAATGATGGAAAAAGATAAACCAGGCTAAAACGTAGTAATGTTAAGATGTCAGTTCTCCTCCCCAAATTGATGTGTAGAGTTGGTTCAGTCCCATGCATGCTCCCAGCAGGCCTTTTAAAAAAATAAATGGACAATGTTCTCTTTTTCTTTTTTTTTTAATTTTTAATTTTTGTGATTACATAGTAGGTATGTATATTTATGAGGTACATGAAAATTTTAATGCAGGCATGCAATGCCTGATAATCACATCTGGGTAAATAGGGTATCCATCCCCTCAAGCATTTATCCTCTGTGTTACAAGTAATCCAGTTATACACTTTTAGTTATTTTAAATTTAATTTTCTTTGTTACCCTATCTTGAGTTTTTGAAACATTGCCCATCTAAGTTGTTTCTAAGTTTGAGTTCTCTTTAGCTCAGTCACAATCTTTTCTTTCAGACTTTCTACTTTTCTCTTGTTAACAACCTCAAAACGGTTGTTGGCAGATGGAATGACTTTAGCTTCATCAACTTTCAGAATAGTAGTGGCCAGGGGTTTAGGGAGCTGAATATGAATGGACGTGAGAAAGGTAAACAATTAGTTTCAATAGTTTATATAAGGACAGACTTCTCTCTTATCATTAATGTATACTCATGGGTGGTTCAAAGATTATGCTGGTTTTGAATATATGCTTTGACAGTATTTTGAGAATCTAGACATGCAGTAATTTATAAGGAACTCAAGGGATAAGAATAAATTCAGAGTCAGAAAAAAGTCTAGACATTGAGAATGGTCATTTCCACAAGCCATTATAAGACTGGCCTATCTTTTGGGTTATCTTAGAAGTTTTTGTGTGTGTTTTTAATTATTTTATTTTATTTTGGAGTCTGAGGGTACATGTGCTTTTTTGTTACATGGTTATTACAGGTGTAGTGGTGGAGGTCAGGCTTCTGGTGTACCATGATCCAAATATTGGACATTGTACCCAGTAGGTAACTTTTTACCCTTCACTCACCTCCCAACCTCTTTTCTTTTGGAGGCCCTAGAGCCTGTTTTCTCCATCCTTATGTCCATGTATACCATTTGTGTGGCTTGGCTTCTACTTATAACTGAGAACATGTGATAATTGACTTTCTTCTTCCATGTTAGCTCACTTAAGATGATGGCCTACAGCTTCATCCAGTTAGCTGCCAAGGACATGATTTGGTTCTTTTTTTATGGCTGCATAGTAGTCCATAGTGTACATATACCACATTTTCTTTATGCAATCAACTATAAGTGGACACTTAGGTTGGTTTCATGGTTTTGATATTGTAAATAGTGCTGCAATAAACACACGAGTTCAGGTTTGTTTTTTTTTTTTTTTAATTACAAAAGATCTCTTTTTCTATGGGTAATGGGATTACAGGATTGAATGGTAGTTTTGTTTTTATTTCTTTGAGATCGCTCCTGTTTTCCACAGAGGTTGAACTAATTTAAATCCCCATCAACAGTATGTGAGCATTCCCTTTTGTCTGCATCCATGTTAACTAACATCTGTTGTTTTTTAACTTTTTAATAATAGCTGTTCTGAGTTGTGTAAGATGGTATCTCAGTGTAGTTTTAATTTGCATTTCTCTGATGATTAGCTCTGCTGAGCATTTTTTTCACATGTTTGTTGACCACTTGCATTTCTTCCCTTGAGAAATGTCTGTTTGTGTTCTTTGCCCAGTTTTTAATGGGACTGTTTGTGTCTCTTCTCTAAACCTAAGGCTTACAAATAGAGTTAAGTAGTCCAGCCCTCTTTCCTCCCAACAAAAAATTACAACTAGTTTTAGCAATTATAAGCCCTATGTGATACAAATTTCTAGCAGCATTATAGTTTTCTTTTAACCAGTCAAAATTATAGTACAGTATCTGTACTGACTTTGTTTTTTTGTTATACCATAATAGTCCATTTTAACTTTAATACAGCCTTTAAAGACTTAGACTAAAAGTTTACATGATTCTTACTGTTCCATTTTTTTTATTTTTTTTATTTTTATTTATTTATTTTTTTTGAGAGAGGGTCTTCCTCTGTCACCCAGGCTGGAGTGAAGTGGCATGATCTCAGCTCACTGCAACCTCTGCCTCCTGGGTTCAAGTGATTCTCCCATCTCAGCCTCCTGAGTAGCTGGGATTACAGGCACATGCCACCAAGCCTGACTAATTTTTGTATTTTTAGTAGAGATGAGGTTTCACCATATTGGTCAGGCTGGTCTGGAGCTCCCTAACTCAGGTGATCCACCTGCCTTGGCCTCCCAAAGTGTTGGCATTACAGGCGTGAGCTGAGATCATGCCACTTCACTCCAGCCTGGGCGACAAAGGGATGCTCTCTCTTAAAAAAAAAAAAAAAAATAGAGCACTAAGAATAATGTAAACTTTTAGTTTAAGTCTTTAAAGACTGCATTAAAGTTAAAACTATTATGATATAATAATAAAAAAACAAAGTCAGTACAAATACTGTACCATAATTTTGACTGGCACCCAGCCTCTGACAGCTCTATTAATGTCACCACTACCATTTATATTTTAAGGGAATGATACTTATATTCTTTGTAATTCTATTTTTGTGGTATACTTTATTTATGTACTACTGATGTTGGGTCGGTTGGAGTTTTTTTTAATTGGTTTTTTTTTGTTTTTGAGAAAAGTTCTGGTGGCTCTGTTGCCTAGTCTGGAGTGCAGTGGCACGGTCTCAGCTCCCTGCAATCTTTATCTCCCAGGCTCAAGCTATCCTCCTACTTCGGTCCCCTGAGTAGCTGGGACTATAGGAAACATGGTACCATGTCTAACTAATTTTGGGATTTTTTTTGTAGAGATAGGATTTTTCTATGTTGCCTGTCTTGAACCCGTGAGCTCAAGCAATCTGCCCACCTTGGGCTCCCAAAGTGCTAGGATTACAGGCATGAGCCACTGTGCCCAGCCTAGAAATGTATTTTCTCATTGTCCTGAAGACTAGAAGTTCAAGATCAAATTGTTGGTAGGGTTGGTTCCTTCCAAGGCCTCTCTTCTTGACTTTCAGATGGCTGTCTTCTTTCTGTGTCTTCCCATGGTCTTCTATCTGGAGAAATAGTGTTTTTTAATGGAATATTTTTTTTTCTCATTAAGTTTCTATCATATAAAGTACTTGTGACATTGTGCTCTTAAACATGTCCCAGTTTAAACATTTTTTTTTTTTTGAGAAATTGCTATATTCTATGCATCTATGTTTGGTAATACTATTGATTCACTAAGTTATAATTTCTGATCCTGAATAACATTTACCAATTTTAGATGAAATTTATACTGATCCTGGAGTCTAATACATGCTAAAATAACTAAAGCATTAGAAATTTCAGCACACAAACCCCAAAGGTGTTTTCATTCTAAGCCAGCTAGTATGATGATAGGTAACTAAAAATGGGTTGGTATTAAATGTTTTTTTAAAAATTCTATATTCTGTTTCTTTTGTTCTTCTTAATTCTGTCTTTAAAAAATAACTATAGATAGCAGTCAGAATGAAGGCAGCATAAATCAGACTGCCTTGTCTTCATTTTCATCTCCAACTGAGCTACTTTTTCTGAGCCAGAGAGCTACTGATGCAGGTAGATAGGCGGGACACAGAGGGTTTCAGCCAAGAGCCCTGTGGTGATGCTTTCCTTCCTCTGAGACAAACTCAAGCCTGGAAACAATGGAAGAGAGCCTTTGTGAAAGAGATTTGAGGAGCAGGTCACTGAGAGGAAAAAGACTGCAGCCCAAGAATCTTATACCCATTCAACTTATTCATCAGTCATAGTAAGAAAAGGTTCTTTGCAGACAGACAACCTATTCAAGAAAAGGCTTGAGCAAAGTAAAAGCAAAATAAAACTATTTATAAAATACATATTATTTTTAAAAGTTTGATCAATCTAACAGTATATTTATCCCCATAGTTGGAGTTCATCCCTCTATTTTATAAAAAAAATTTAGCAAGTTGTATCTACACAGGCAAATGTTTTTAGAATCAAATTTCATTTACTGGGTAAATATGTTATTTTGGACATTTTTTTCTAAACAGAATCAAAACTCTATATGTATTTATTATCGGTGTGTATTAATTGATTTTATTTCCCGAGTATTCTAGTGATTTAGTTAGGATGGTCCTGAGATTTGGAGCCAGAGTCTTAGTTTTAGTTCCTCATTTATAAGTGATGTAAATTATTAAACTGCTGTCATTTTCTGGTTTTCTTTGTCTTTGAAATATGGATCCTGTATTATAAATTGTTGGAGTTATTAGTGAAAAATAAATACATCTTAACAGGTGTATTTATTATAAACATACGCCATTTAGAATTTTTCCTAGCTGGGCATAGTAGCTCACATTTTTAATCCTAGTACTTTGGGAGGCCAAAGTGGGAGGATTGCTTGAGGCCAGGAGTTGGAGACCAGCCTGGACAGCATGGTTAGACATCAACTCTGTGAAACAACAGAAAAAAGGAGCTGGATGTGGTGGTGTACACTGATAGTCCTAGCTACTCAGGGAGCTGAGGCAGGAAGATTACTTGAGCCCACGAGTTGAACACTGCAGTAAGCCATGATCACACTACTGTGCTTTAGCCTGGGCAACAGAGTGAGACGCTGTCTCTTACAAAAAAAAAAAAAAAAGGAAAAGAATCTTCTTTCCTTAGGAATAGTAGTCACCATATCTTCAAGATAATGAGAGGAAGAGATCTATAGAGGGAGATTTCATGGGGTACAAGACTTGGACAATATTGCTATTAATGTTTTATTGAATGTTGGGTACACGTTATTATGCATATTTTTTCTATATCTTAAACATTTCTTAATTGTTAAAAAAATCTTTCCTTATGAAATAAAAAAAAAAAAAAAATCCCTTTCTCATGAAATAACCGATAAAGTGTCTAGGATTTTTCTATCAAAGGACACTACTTACAAGGATATTAACATGCATGTTTCCTAATTCTTCACTTGCTTAGGATCTGCTTGAATCTGGCCCATAAAAGTATTGTATTTATCCCCACAGTTCCGTATTGGTTTTCATGGTGACTTAAATGCTTGTGAAAAAGTAACAAATTTCATAACTCTGGGCTTGCGTTTCTGCATGACAGCAATCAGTTGGTGCTCGATATCAGCTGCTTCCTTTAGTTGGGGCATGTGCTAGACAGTTCTCCACACTCACTGTGCTTTCTGATACTTATGTCAAATGTCATTTGCCATTTATCATAAATGTTTGCTTCAGTGGCTTGTTACCTTTAGACATTTTAATTTTTGACTGTTATATTCAGTAGATATCACAGTCTTCCATTGATATTTTGCTTTGATATTTTAATTTGATGTCATATATTTCCAATACTTTAGAACTTAATAAGCATGCTCATATACATTTTCCCTTAAACATATGACATAAAGTATTCTTTATTGGTTGTCATCTCCTCCTTCTCTGAGAACCAGTCAGCCCTTTTGTTTTACCAATTAAATATTTTCAAGTCTGTGTTGTCCTGTTTGACCTTTCTGTTATTGTTCCAGCTCATGCCTTCCTCTCACCTGGAATTCATTACTTGGCACCTAACTGAGCTCCTTGCCTCTAGACACATTCCTTTCCATTTATCCTCAAACATATTGCTAGAGTGATATATCAAAGTGCAGATCTGATCACATCACCCCTTTGTTTAAGATTTTTCTAAGTCTCTTCATCTTCTGTGGCAGGGGTTGGCAAACTTTTTCTTTAAGGTTCAGATAGATATTTTAGGCTCTGCTGGTCCTAAGATTCCTGCTTCAAATAATCAACTCCTGTTGTTGAGTTGATCACAAAAGCCACTGTAGGCAGTATGTAAACAAATGGTATAGCCCATGTCCCAGAAAACTTATTTACAAAGCCAGGCCACTGGTCCAGGGCTATAGTTTCTTAATCCCTGTTCTGTGATATAAAAGGTTCTTCCAGTCTCCTCACTTGTATCATCTCCCACTCTTCCATCTTGTTTCCTACAGGTCTTTCAGAAGGACGATTCAAATTCTTAAACTTTTCTGAGCATAGCATCTTCTTCCTATATCCAATTGTTTAATTCTTTTATTCAGGTTGGGTTTCTTTTTACAAATAGCAAAATATTCTAATGTATTACATAAATTATTAATTTTGAAATGATTTTCATATATAAAATCGGGTTATTTTATTTATTGCAGACATCTTTATAAATATATGAAGTGAAGTCTCAAGTATGGACAATAGTTTTTTTTAACAGGTTTTTAGTAAAAAGTCATAACCCTGACAAATTAATGTTATTTTGTTGTTGTTTAATATAAATCTCAGCATGCAGTCACTGGTAGGAAATTAGTTTAGTTTCATTGTTATCAACTGTATTGAATTAAGGTTCACTGAAAGAACAATTTTAGGATAGTTCATAGGAACTGGAAGTTCATAAATATAAGCCACATTGTAAACTATCTTTATCACAACTACTCCTTTAAATTCCAGTTAGGAAAGCAGAAAATATTTGGTTTTAGAGTCTGACTTGCCTGAAATATTGGGCTTGAAGGTTGCTATTTAAATTCTCATATATTTCTTGCCTGTTTCTATATGCAAAGAAGTAACACAACTTGAGAATATGTTGTTAAATGTGTGTGCTTTGCCTTGTTAGTAATTTCAGTCAATTATGTTGTTGCTGATTGGTACAATGTTGGATAGTAAGCAAAACTTTTTACAGAAGAAAAAAGCAGTTTATCATTCTTGCGTCGTATATGCAAATGCAAGATGTGATGTATTTTAATATCAGTTATGTTAAAGCTCTCTAAATTTTCTAATATTGGCATACAAATGCATTAATTTAAAGCTCCATCTATTAAAACTGATCTGTAAATCTCTTCTATAGTTAGTTTTTTTTTTTTTTTTTTCTTTTTTAGCCGCCGGCTGAACAGGCCAAAGCCAGACTGCAGCTGGTTCTTGAAGCTGCTGGTAAGTGTTAATACTTAACTTTCATTAAATGAAGAAGTGACAAGTACACCCTAGGCTGGTAGCATGCTTAGAGGTGAGTCAAAAGAAAAACTATTTTTATATTTCCTCACAAATTTATCAAATCTAGATTATATGTATAGCAATATATTATCTGAAATATTTATTGCTGCAGTATAATGCTAAGTATAATGCTAACAGGTCGTTCTTTACCTTTTCATTTATAAAATTGGCTTCAGTTTTAGTTTTATATTTTGATGAAGCCCAATTTATTAATTTGTCTTTTATATACTGTGCTTTTGGTGACATGTTTAAGAATTCTTTGACTAGCCCTAGATTATGATTTTTTTCTTACATTACTTCTTCTGAAAGAAACATTAAAATGGAGGAGTTAGTCTTAAATGTAAAGTGCAAAACCATAAAATAAAAGTTTTATGGTTTTATCAACTGTGTTGAGTCAACGTTCACTGAAAAAACAATTTTAGGACAGTTCATAGAACTGGAAGCATATTAGCCACATTACATCCTATCTTCATCACAATTGTTTCTTTAAATTCCAGTTAGGAGATGAATTCAGAGAAATAAAAGTTTCATGGTTTTACACTTTACATTAAGACTAGCTCCTCTATTTTAATTTTTTTAATAAGATGTAATGTTTAGGTTGAGATTTTCCTAGTTCTAAGGAAAATGAGATCAGTGTCATTTAGTAATTTCCCCAGTTACATTGAACTCACTGGACTGTATGTTCTTGATATCATGTATTCTTAAAGTACTGTATGTTTTATTTCTCAGTGGTACTGTAATTCTGTGACTTTGATCTTAGATATCATGTTCAGTTGCATATAGACATTAAATACTTTACTTTTTAAAAAATTAAGATCTATATTTTCTGAGTACTGATATTTTACTTTTAATCTTAATGTGCTCTTCAAAAATGTATATAACTTAGTCAAACAATAAGTTGTAATGAGTAGTAAAATAGTCCCCTCTTATATATGGTGGATGTCTCCCAAGCATCCACTTGATGTCTCAAACCCTGGGTACTACAAAACCCTGTATCTGTTTCTATATCTATATATCTAATCTATATCTAGATACACACGCACACATACACACTATATTTTTTCTTATACATACATACCTATGATAAAGTTTACTTTATAAATTAGGTAAGAGATTAACAATGATAATAAAATGGAAAAATTATAATATGCCTTGGTAAATATAAATGTGGTTTCTTTCTCTCGCTCTCAAGATATCTTGTACTGTAATCACCTATTATTGAACCACGGT
Organism: Cebus imitator; assembly: GCF_001604975.1. Classification (NCBI taxonomy): domain Eukaryota; kingdom Metazoa; phylum Chordata; class Mammalia; order Primates; family Cebidae; genus Cebus; species Cebus imitator. The sequence goes on along the minus strand of NW_016107585.1, from coordinate 1,651,292 downwards.
TGACCACAGGTAACTGAAACCACAGAAAATGACACTGCAACTGCAGATAATGTGGGACTACTATACATGTTTCTAAAAATTATTTACTGTAAAGAACTCATAATTTCTAGCTGGAAAAATGAGAATTCTATTTTAACATCAAAAGTAATTTTAGACCACCAAATGATAGTGGTTATATTTTTAGAATTCATTGATAAGAAAATATACATGTGCATATTGATTCAAGGATCTCTCGCATTAGCTCTTTGTATTCTCATTTAAAGTGTCCACAGTTTAAAGATTGGGAACTCCAGTATGAATGATATATACTAGCTTCCTGAATTACTTACTATGTAATTATAAAGATTGGCAAATGTTTTAGTTTTGATGAAGTGTCCCTATACTACTCCTTATTACTCTAAAAATCTTTTATACTTTATGTTTTTACCTTACTCATTTTATCTTTATGTAGAAAACATTATTTACTAAAATTTTGTTGCCAATGGTTTTTTATATTTTCACTCAAATATACTGTAGGATAAATCTAATTAATGAATCTTTATAATTCACATAATATGTATGGCATTTTGCTTTGAAAAAATATTTCCAGCTCATTATTTGAGTATTGGTAAATTCTTGCTTTGAAGGAAAATATTTATGTTGCCTAGCTCAGAAAACATTAGTTTCCATTAATACAATTTTAAATAATTTTATTTCATAGACTTTTTCGGTTTTAAAAAAATATTTAGCATGATGTTAATAAGCACATTCGAAAACAGATCTGATACTCCAGACCTCACAGCGTATAACTTGCCTATATCCATCTGAGTTATCATCCCTCACTTTTAACGTTAATGTTCTGAATTGTTGTATATAAGGATAAAGAAATAGATTTTGTGAATTTGAGAAACATCCAAAATTATGACATTTTCAAGTTAAAAAAATTTATTTTGGCCTAGATTAGCAAAGGATAGACTTTAGCTAAATGTTCAGTTTTTTAAGTCACTCTTTCTTATTATTTATGTTGTCCAACTTTTCCTTCCTACCAATAACACTGTAATCATCCTTTTCTACATTGTGTTAGTCATATTTTTTTTTTTTTTTTTGAGGGTATTTGCTACTATAGAAATGAATTTATGAGGTTAGAGGGTATAAACATTTTAGGTTGGTCCAAAAGTAATTGCTTTTTTTTGGCACAACCACAGTTAGTTTTGCACAAACTTAATAGAATGGCTTTTTGTACATTTTTGCTGAATTGTTTTATAAAAGCTTTGTGCTACTTTTCGTTGCCACTGGCTAAATAATCATTTTGCTAGAATTTTTTTGATGCCAGTTCTGTGACTATATTGCTGTATAATATAACATATTATACCTTTTTGAAAACAACTATCCAGTATTGTTTTTAATGAGAACTTGTGGCTTGGTAGAGGGGAATAGGTGGCTTGGGATAGGTAGGGAAAGAGTACATAAGCAACTTACTGTCGAGGTTCTAGTTCTCTTTTTGGTGATGAATTTTAAGTTGTTCATTATATTATTAAAAATAAGCAAATAAGAAGAACTTGAGACCTATCTGGTAAGTTTTGCAATCCAACCTAGTCTCAAGGTTGAGATAAATGGATAGGGAAGTCTAGTAGTACCCATTGTCACATTGGAGTTCACTTAGGTTCCTAAGAAAAACAGCTTGATTTGGGGGCCTTAAAAGTGGGCATAGGCAAAGACTTTGGGCCTTAAGCTAGATTCTTGAGGCAGAGTTAATTTTAACTTTACAAGCAGCATAATTTGATAGATAAGGTTCATATGTAGAAATCCTACTGATTAGACTTAGTTGTTTACTCCAGCTCCAAGTTAACTATTGCATTGTAATTGATTATATTAGTAAACATTAATAATGTTGTTAGTTTGGAATTAAAATCTGTTTGGAATATTTAGCCATGACTTTTAGTGGTGTGATTCTGAAAGACATAAAAAGGACTAAAAAGGGCCGAGCACGGTGGCTCAAGCCTGTAATCCCAGCACTTTGGGAGGCCGAGGCGGGTGGATCACGAGGTCAAGAGATCGAGACCATCCTGGTCAACATGGTGAAACCCCGTCTCTAC
>NW_016107585.1:1632548-1649043 GCF_001604975.1 Cebus imitator | reverse complement strand
AAAATGTATAGGGTGTTATGATTATTATAACAAACATAAATTTGAGTCTGAGATTTTATTTGAGTTAGAATCATATTTTATATATGCTAAACTATTACATATTTGTACTTTGGTTCAAAACCTTGAAAGTTTTATCTTTGACTCTTTTATAGGCATTAATTCACTTAGACTTAACATTCTGATTTTGAATTTTTTTAAAATTTATCCCTTTATTGTCTCTCCCACTGCCATCTCCTTAGTCTAAATGCCAAACATTTCACTCAAGGATTATTCCATTACCTCCTAATTGGGTTCCTGCTTCAATTCTATTACTTCTCTAGAGAGACACTAATGAATAGTGGAAAGATCCTAAGCCTGCCATCACCACTTGTTCTGTAACTTTGAGCAGTTTAATGTTTATTGTTTAGCCAGAACAGAGGTTTTTTTTTTTTTTTAAATCAAATATGACAGATACGTTTTTTTCTAGTTCATTGAGATGAAATTTACATAACATAAAATTAATCATAATTGTTTAAAGTGAACAATTCAGTGGCATTCAGTACATTCACAGTGTTGTGGAACCACCAACTCTGTCTGGCTCTAAACATTTCCATCACTCCAGAGTGAAACCCCTTACCTACTAGCAGTTTCTCCCCATTTTCCGTTCCCCCAAGACCTTGACAACCACCAATCTCCCTCTGTCTCTGTCTATTCTGGATATTTCATATAAATGGAATCATATAATATGTCACCTTGTGTGTCTGGCTTCATTTAATATGTTTTGAAGTTATAGACAAATAGTATGTCAGTACTTCATACCTTTTTCATTGCTAAATAATATGTTTTATATACATATACACAACTTGTTTATCCACTGATGGAAATTTGGGCTGTTTCTACCTTTGGTCTGTTGTGAGTACATTTGAATATGTGTGTGTATATACTTGTTTGAGTACCTGTTTGGTGGTTTTTAAGGTGTATACCTAGGAGGGTGATTCTGGGGTTACTTGGTAATTCTATGTTTAATTTTCTAAGAAACCACAAAACATTTTCCATAGCAGCTGAACCATTTTACTTTCGCACCTATAGCAGTATATGAAACAGTTCCCTATTGCCTCGACTACACCATATCACACATTTAAGTTACCTGTTTGAATCTGTTTGTATTTGGGGGCTTCTCTTTACCATAATTTCTTTATCTGTAAGAGGGAAAGATAATAACTACCATGTCAGCTGTTGTGAAAATAATAACACATGAAATACCTAGCCCAGAGCCTGAAAAGTGATAGCCACCAGAAAATGTGTATTTCATCTTGATTTTTGTGGACACCACTGCTAGATGATTCTTTCTTGGTGTTATGGGATCTTTAGGGCATTGCTTTTCTGGCTGGAAAACTCTCTGTGGTTGCTGCAGTGGAATAGGCAGCTCCAGGTACCAGCGCCGGCACCAGCTCTCTTAGAGGCTGCAGCTGGATCAGGCACACTGCAAGCAGCTTCCATAGCTGGCACCAGGGAACACAGTGGCACCCAGAAGCTTGAAGATGCCAGGAACTGCAGAGCCCCAAAGAGGGAGTCACAGTCCTAGCTCGGGGAGCTTCTGGGTCTGAGCTTCCCAGAGGGCCACAGGTCTTTTCTCCTTCTCTTTGCCTGCAACGTGGTGAGCAAGCAGCATGTCTCATCCCTGTTTGTGTTATAGCTCTTAGCCTCCCTACTCATTGGGTCCTGAGCTCTTGTATCTGGAGACTTCTCTTTACCATGATTTCTTTATCCGTAAGAGGGAAAGATAATAACTACTATGTTGGGCTGTTGTGAAAATATTCTTCCTACAATCAGGAAGAATGAGGTACCCAGATAAGAAGCTACCCTCTCTGCTACTGGTTATGTTGTGGTATGCAGCTCTCCACAGAGAAAAGGATGAGTGGATGGCTCCTCTCTGCAGGCAGGTCGTTCCATCATGTCCGCAGCTCTCAGCAGACAGGAAGCCCTAGAGTGGGCAGCTCCTGTCTGCAGGCAGGTCCTCCCCTTGTCTCTGCAACTCTCAGCAGTGAAGGTAGCTTCTCTCTACAACTGGTCCTCCCATCTTCTCTCCATCCTCTGCTCTGCTCTGGCTGAACCTGGGGCTTTTATGGGCCTTAGAAGGGGAGGAAGTACACACCAGTTGGGCTGTGGACAGGCATGGGCAGGCCCAGAAAAGGCACAAGTCCCTACTCTGGTCTGTGGGACTGGCAGCCCAACAGCCAGCCTTCAGGCCATCCCTGGACTAAGGTAGGGCCTCACTGGGGACCTATCCCCTTCTGCCCAGGAGAACTTCTGCCTCCTGCCACCATCCATGACACCCAGGCTGCTTGCAACAAGGGGCACCTGCAGGCCAGCACCCAGCAACCCTCAACCCTCTGCCTTCAGCTTCCTCCTCAACTTGTTCTGGTCATCGCCCAAAGTCTACAGGGAGCTGAGGCGGCAGAGGGCTGGTATATCCATGCTGCCCACTGCGTGTGGCGTGTACATACCCAGCCGGGTTGTGACAGTTCCTGGACCCGCCCTGAGATCAGAGTAGGTACCAGGAGTGGAAAGAGGCCAGGCAGCAGGAACGGGCACCCTTAAGCCTGCAAGGGTGAGGTAGAGTTTTTCCTAGGCCCTCAAGAGTACAGAGAGACCTGGGTTCACCGTCCCAATTTGGGGGCTACAGCCATGCTCATGAGGGCAGTGCTGCTGCCTGCTCCTGGCCTCTGCTGGCTCTGTGGAGTATGCAGCTCCAGCTGTGCCCCCTTGCAGCCTAGGGTGGGGACTCCAGGTCCTCACTGGGCCCAGGCTGGTGACTGGGGCAGAGAGATGTCTCTGCAAGCTCCTGCTTTGGCCCCGGCTCTCAGGGGTGGCCCAGAGTTCCCCCTCACCCATCTAGCAGTTCTTCTTAGTTGGTGGCGGGGTAGGGGATTGCTAGAGCATCTCCCAGACTGTGCCTGGCCATTGGGAATGTCGGGCCTGACAGTCACCCAAATGTGGGGCAGATCCTGGGGACATAGCCCCAGGCGGCCCTCATCAGAGCCTTCTCCCAAGATGTAGGAACCCAGTGCCCTCAGCAGGGCGGCCGTGCTGCTGGCCAGGTCCTTGAAGTGGGCGCTGCTGGCCCCCAAAAACATGGCCCCAGCTCTGCCTCCTTCCCTGCAACCTCTGCAGCAGCAGTGGGCAAGAGCAGCAACATGGTGCCAGGGTCCAGAGCCACAGAGGCTCCTGGCCTAGGGGCGGGTCTCAACCAGCCGTAGGAGGGTGGAGGCAGCACAGCTGGCTGCCTTGGGGACACAGGGCACAGGGGACCCACTGCTGCTTTTGCTGCTCCCTCAGCCTTTTATATAATTATTACTGTGCTTTTTTTTTTCCATTGGTCTTTTCCACATCCTTTTTCTTGTCTATGAATGCCTTCTTTCTTTCTTTTTCCCTCCCCAAACACTTCAAGACCCTTCTAAAACAAGATTTCCACATGATTTCCCTATTTTAGTACCTAATCTTTCTCTCCCCCTTTGAATTCTTTTAGACATGTCTGCACACCAGTTATATTGATATTTATTCATACAGTGCTGATATTAATATTTAGTTGTTTCACAAATTTATACTTATTTTTTTCAATGAAATAAACTTCCTATGGTCAGGAACTATATATTTAGCCAGGCATGGTAGCTCCCTCCTGTAATCCTAGCACTTGTGGAGGCTAAGATGGGAGGATTACTCAAGCCCAGGAGTTTGAGACTAGCCTGGGCAACATGGTAAAACTCTGTCTCTAAAAAAATACAAAACTTAGCGAGGCATGGTGTCACATGCTTCTAGTCCTAGCCTCTTGGGAGGCTAAGGTGGGACAGTTGCTTGTGCCCAAGAAGTCGAGGGCTTAGTGAGCCGTGATTGCGCCACTGCACTCCAGTGTGGGTGACAGAGTAAGATCCTAAAAAAAAAAAAAAAAAAAAAAAAAAAAAAAAAAAAAAAAAAAGGAACTATATTTAAAACTTTTACATATTTCCTAGCAGTTTTAATAACACCTATAGTAGCACTACGCCAGAATTGTTAATATTTGGTGAGTCATTGTAGAGAAAAGAATCTAGATATCTGAAAATCCTTTAGATGCTGGTGTGCTCATTTTAACTGCTGTGTGATAGATTTTATAATAAATATACTGTGATGTTACCCAGCTTCAAAAGCAGAAGATATATAACTTAACTTTTTACAGTTAAACTTTAAGATAGCACTTGACAGAAAAGACAGTTAAACATGATTATTACATGGGGGATGGGGGAAGACAGGAAGTTTAGGTAAAGACGCCTTTGTCTCCACCACTTTTGTTCTTGCCTTTGTCTGTCTTCATAGCCCCATTCCAAACATTATCTGGATTTTCTGCAAAAATGTATTATCATCTTCTCCCAAATGTGTTTATGAGTCTAAAGAATTTGGAAGAGAGATTTTGCCAAAACATATTTTTTATCAGTATGGGAAGACAATACCTGTAACACAATTTTCGTTGAAGCCTCCTCAATATTTTACTCTTAATAGAATTGACACATGCACCTTTAGAATTATATTTCTAATGTCAGAAGAAAAGGTAATAATTTCTTTTGGTGCGTATGTGGTAAAACAACATCAGAAAATCTCTGTGTAACAGTATTTAGCTTTCTGCATAATATCTACAACCTTTTGTATTGTACCTTATAGTTTTCAAAGCACTTTAATAAATCCTTATCTTTTGACTCATATCACTGCATGGAGAGATAATTAAGTCCATTTTACAAATATCCTGAAAGCTTAAGTGATGCATAAAAAATTACAGAGCTAATAAGTGACAGAACCAGGACTCAACTCCAGTGATTTCTGACTTTCCATCTACTTCCTTTTTATTTCCTCTTTCTCCTCCTCCCCCTCTTCGTTCCCCTCCTCCCCCTCTCCTCTTCCTCCTTTTTTTTCTTCTTTCTTCTTCTTCATCGTTGTCTTCTTCTTCGTCTTCATCTTCTTCTTCACCTTTGTCTTTTTCGTCTTCTTCGTCTTGCTCTGTCACCCAGGCTGGAATGCAGTGGCGTGAGCTTGGCTCACCACAACCTCCATATCCCATATTCCCAGGTTCAAAAGATTCTCCTGCCTCAGCCTCCCAAGTAGCTGGGATTACAAGCGTGCACCACCACACCCAGCTAATTTTTTGTATTTTTGGTGGAGAGAGGCTTTTGCCATGTTGGCCAAGCTGGTCTCAAACTCCTAGCCTCAAGTGATCCACCCGCCTCAGCCTCCCAAAGTGGTGGGACTACAGGCATGAGCCACCCCGCCTGACCCTCAAATTACTTCTAATTCATAAGTTAAATACCTGAGTTATGTTGGGCATAAAGAAAGATAATAGATAATATTACAAAATGTATAACCTTATTCTATAAGACTTCATTCTACAATTATTTTATGATAAAATAATTCCTTTCCTCAAGTAAGCCTTTGGTTCTGAGGTAAGTTTTCCTTTTTCTTTTTTTTTTTTTTTTAATATTTTATTGCACTTTAGGTTCTGGGATACATGTGAAGAACATGCAGGATTGTTGCATAGGTACCTATATGGCAATGTGGTTTGCTGCCTCCATCCCCATCACCTATATCTGTCATTTCTCCCCATGTTATCCCTCCCCAACTCCCTACTCTTCTGCTGTCCCTCCCCTAGTCCCGTCCCCCAAACAGATGCCAGTGTGTGATGCTCCCCTCCCTGTGTCCATGTGTTCTCATTGTTCAAAACCCGCCTATGAGTGAGAACATGCAGTGTTTAATTTTCTGTTCTGTGTCAGTTTGCTGAGAATGATGGTTTCCAGGTTCATCCATGTCCCTACAAAGGACACGAGCTCATCGTTTTTTATGGCTGCATAGTATTCCATGGTGTACGTGTGCCACACTGTATCATAGATGGGCATTTGGGTTGGTTCCAGGTCTTTGCTATTGTAAACAGTGCTGCATTGAACATATGTGTGCCTGTGTCTTTATAATAGAACGATTTATAATCCTTTGGATATATATCCAGTAATGGGATTGCTGGGTCAATCAGAATTTCTATTTCTAGGTCCTTGAGGAATCGCCACACTGACTTCCACAATGGTTCTTATTTCTCCACATCCTCTCCAGCATCTGTTATTTTCTGACTTTTTAATGATTGCCATTCTAACTGGTGTGAGATGGGATCTCATTGTAGTTTTGATTTGCATTTCTCTAATGACTAGTGATGATGAGGTTTTTTTCATGTTTGTTGACTGCATAAATGTCTTCTTTTGAGAAGTGTCTGTTCCTATCCCTCACCCACTTTTTGATGGGGTTGGTTTTATTTCTTGTAAATTTAAGTTCGTTGTAGATTCTGGATATTAGCCCTTTGTCAGATGGGTAGGTTGCAAAAATTTTCTCCCCTTCTGTAGGTTGCCTGTTCACTCTGATAATAGTTTCTTTTGCAGTGCAGAAGCTCTTTAGTTTAATTAGATCCCATTTGTTATTTTGGCTTTTGTTGCCATTGCTTTGGTGTTTTAGTCATGAAGTCTTTGCTCATGCCTGTGTCCTGAATGGTATTGCCTATGTTTTCTTCTAGGGTTTTTATGGTTTTAGGTCTTCCATTTAAGTCTTTAATCCATCTTGAGTTAACTTTTGTATAAGGTGTAAGGAAGGGACCCAGTTTCAGCTTTCCACAAATGGCTAGCCAGTTTTCCCAACACCATTTATTAAATATGGAATCCTTTCCCCATTGCTTGTTTTTGTCAGGTTTGTCAAAGATCAGATGGTTGTGGATGTGTTGCATTATCTCTGACCCCTCTGTTCTGTTCCATTGGTCTGTATATCTGTTTTGGTACCAGTACTATGCTGTTTTTGTTATGGTAGCCTTATAGTATAGTTTGAAGTCAGGGAGCATGATGCCTCCAGCTTTGTTCTTTTTGCTTAGGATTGTCTTGGCTATATGGGCTCTTTTTTTTGGTTCCATATGAAATTTAAAGTATAATTCTGTGAAGAAAGTCAATGGTAGCTTGATGGGAGTAGCATTGAATCTATATATTACTTTGGGCTGTATGGCCATTTTCACAATATTGATTCTTCCCGTCCATGAGCATGAAATATTTTTCCGTTTGTTTGTGTCCTCTCTTATTTCCTTGAGCAGTAGTTTGTAATTTTTCTTGAAGAGGTCCTTCACATCCCTTGTAAGTGATATTCCTAGGTATTTTATTCTCTTTGTAGCAGTTGTGAATGGGAGTTCACTCATAATTTGGCTGTTTGTCTATTATTGATGTATAGGAATGCTTGTGATTTTTGCACATTGATTTTGTATCCTGAGACTTTGCTGAAGTTGCTTATCAGCTTAAAGAGATTTGGGGCTTAGATGCTGGGGTTTTCCAAATATAGAATCATGTCATCTGCAAACAGAGACAATTTGACTTCCTCTCTTCCTGTTTGAATACGCTTTATTTCTTTCTCCAGCCTGATTGCCCTGGCCAGAACTTCCAATATTATGTTGAATAGAAGTGGTGAGAGAGGGCATTCTTGTCTCTTGCCAATTTTCAAAGGGAATGTTTCCAACTTTTGCCCATTCAGTATGATGTTGGCTGTGGGTTTGTCATAAATAGCTCTTATTATTTTGCAATATGTTTCATCAATACCTACTTTATTGAGAGTTGCTAGCATGAAGGGATGTTGAATTTTATCAAAGGCCTTTTCTGCATCTGTTGAGATAATCATGTGGTTTTTGTCATTAGGTCTGTTAATATGATGGATTACATATATTGATTTGCACATGTCGAACCAGCCTTGCATCCCAGGGATGAAGCTGACTTCATCATAGTGGATAAGCTTTTTAATGTGCTGCTGGATTTCGTTTGCCAATATTTCATTGAGAATTTTTGCATCGATGTTTATCAGGGATATTGACCTGAAATTTTCTTTTTTTGTTGTGTCTCTGCCAGGTTTTGGTATCAGGATGATGCAGCCTCAGAAAATGAGTTAGCTAGGAGTATGTCTTTTTCAAGAATAGTGCTTTTAAACAAAGCCTTAAATTGTTCAATTGACTTGGACATTGGTTAAAGCTTTTTTTTTCCAATCAAATATAGTTTGTGAAAACTTCAAAAATTCTATGTCAAATTAATAGCTTTGATGTAAATCAAATTACTAATGTTAATTTAACTTCCGGTTTCTATCAAAGAATGTGATTTTTAGCTTTTTGTTAATCCAAAATGATAAAATTGGTATATCCTAAAGAGCATTTCTAAATAAATTGCTTTATTTAAAAACTATAAGTTGTTTGTTTTAACATCAGCTGCACATTTATATTTGAGTGGCCATTATTTACTCTAATGATGTTTAGTAGGAAAAAAAAGCCATCAGCTAGATTCTGACAATATCACAGTAACTTGCCATGTTTGAGCAGATGTTAAGCAGACAGTAGTTGAATGTTAATTTTGTGAGGGTGATATGTTTAAGCCTAGCTGAAGTATGTTGCATGTGGGCTTTCTAGACTCGAGTACAATGCTGGATCTCTGGGGAGAATTTTAAAGCTAAACCTCTTTCTTTTGGGTCCTCTATATGGACTCTCTCAAGTCAGTATAAAGCAGATCATCCCTAGGCTAAAGCCCTTCAGCTTTTGTTATTGGGCTCTGTAGACCTGTAATTAGGCCTCCTGGCAGGCCTTGCAGGCCAGTTAATGGTCATATGGAGTTTCTGTGAGGCAGACTGGCTTTGTATAAATCCTGGGTAGGAATATGTTTATGGGTCACTTCCTACCAGGACCATGCTTTGTCCTTATGCCCTGCGGGCTGACAAGAGAGCAGGTTCCCTTGACCATGGACTGTTCAATGTGCAACTCAAAATCTACTCCACTAATCCCCAGTGTAAACAGAGGATTTAGAAGGGCTTCTGTCACTTACAGTTGCCAATTCACTTGGGTGTCTGTGAATTTGTTTTCCCTGACTTCATTATTGAAAGACTGACAAGTGTATAAGATTTGGATGCTTGTTTATGTATTAGATACATGGGTTTTTTCCAGTGGTTTAAAAATCATTATAACGAATTTATCTATTGTAAAATTATATAATGAGTTGTTTAGAATTAATTACTCTTTAATATCTTTAAATTTAAGTCATGAAAATATTTGCACTGATAAGTCAGCCTTTTCTTATAGGAGAAATTAGAGATCTGTTTTTTTTGGATAAGGGTAAAATAATATTTTGTAAGTACATTTAGCAAACTAATTAATTTGAATTTCAAATAAGTCAAATAATTAATGAAATAAAAATATAGTCTTTATACATTTTATATCAAGTAAAAATTTTACTTTAGTGTAACAACTTTTGAAAAGAATATCAGATCATTGTATAAAATGCTTAATAAAAATATGATTCATAAAGTATTTAAAATGAGTGCCATTTATTGAGCATCTACTATGTAGTAAGTAATTTATATACATTTTCACATATTTTAAATAATTGATCCATGTTCCCTAGCCATGCAAAATATTTGGAGTTTAAGAAAATTATAATTGAATTTTCATATTTTCACTTTATTTCATCTTTTTTTATTATAATTTTCTCTGTTGCTCAGATTATATTAGGATTCTATTCTAAAATATGTGCACATTGCAAAGAAGGAACTGTCACCTATCTTCCTATGAATCATTGTTTCTTTTAGGGGAAAATGATGAATACTTTCCCAGGTCTCATCTAGTAAATCACTGCTTAGTATTTTGCATTTTGTGATGTAAAAATGGTTCATGACAGATGTGGCTGAAAAGACCACATACGTAGACTGTATGATTTTAGTCTGGTGGAACTAATAGGATCACTCATTACATTTTAGGCCCTGGGGTTTCTTTTTTCTTCCATAATAAATTTTTTTTTAAAAAACTGTTTAAATAGACTGGCCCTTCACATGTGTGAGTACAGCATCTTCTCCTAAATTTAGAAAGAATAGATGGCAACAAATAATCCTTTCTCTTCCAGAAAATTTTTAAAATGTTTATTTAGTGTTAACTATTATTTTTTAATTGCCTTGTCATCCTATAAAAGCTAAGATTTTGTTCTATTTCTGTAAAGGATTTCTTTCAATTTTGTTTAGCAAAACTAGAAAATATATTTTTTAGAGATTCAAGACCTGTGAGTTAAATTGAGTTATATATTAGTAAAAACAAGTTTTGCAAATGTTCAAATAATTCCTGGCAACAAAAAGACATACAATAGAAAGTTTTGGTGTTCACTTACAACTAGGAGAATCATAGTGTAACTTGTCTTTTTTCCTTTTTAAAAATAAATACATGGTGAATTTATTGAAATGGAAGTAACATTTGTGTTATAATTTAGAATTTTTTAAAAGCTCCTGAACAGTGTGAAGAATTTTGTCCTATTTTGGTTTTACCAAAAGTTAATATTTATATTGAAAATATTATGTACATCATATCACTAGTAGTGGTATTATCTCTGGATAGTGGGATTTAAGGTTATGAAAAATTTGTTTTTGCTTGTCTTTATTTTCTTATCTTTGGCTATGAAGAGAACTGAAGAGGTCTGGCATAGGTTTGCTTCATTTGTTCCATATTCTTGACATTACTTGGTGGTATTGGCTTTTTTCTGTTTAATTTTAGCCATTCTATTGAGTGTGTTGTACTTCATTTACTTTAATGTGGCTTTCTGTGATGATAAAATTCCCCAATGTTTAGTATAAAATTGGAAATTTTGACAAATGTATGCAGCTGTGTCACTTTGATCAAAAATTTTGGCAAAGAACATTTACATTACTCCAGAAGGTTTCTTTGTTCTCATTTGAAGTCAGTTCTCTCTCCCTATTCCTGGACCTTAGTAACCACTAATCTGCTTTCTGTCACTAGAGTTTTGCTATTTTTAGAATGCATTGTAAATGGAATCTTATAGTATGTAGTGTTTTGTGTCTGTAGTCTTTCACTTGCTGTATTGCTTTTTGGATTTGTTCGTGTCATTGTAAGCATTAATTTTTTTTACTGCTGAATAGTATTTCATTGTCTGGCTATACCAGCTTGTTTATTCATTCAGCAATTGGTGGACACAAATAGATTGTTTTCAGTTTATGCTTTTTAATGAGTAAAGCTTACATGGACATTTGTGTACAAGTCTGTTGGAATACATGTTTTTATTTCTTTTGAGTTGTCACTCACGAGAGGGATTGCTAAGGAAGAAGAATGGAGTTGGAATTACTTAGGTTATATGGTAAGTGGTGCTTTAACTTTATAATTCACTGCCAAAATTTTATCCAAATTGATTATGCCATTTTGTATTTTCACAAGCAATGTATGAAAGTTTGCTTCATTTGTTCCATATTCTTGACATTACTTGGTGGTATTGGCTTTTTTCTGTTTAATTTTAGCCATTCTATTGAGTGTGTTGTACTTCATTTACTTTAATGTGGCTTTCTGTGATGACTAATGCTGTTGAGCATCTTTTCATGCAATCATTTATCATCTGTATACTTTTGTGAAGTATCTCCTCATATCTTTTGCCTGTTTTTAAAGGAAATTATATTACTGAGTTGCAGTTATTTATATAATTCTAAATACAAGTCAGTTATACACTCCATAAATATTTTCTCCCAGTCTGTGTCTTGTCTATTTTCTTAACAAGTTTTTTGAAATTAATAATTTATATACAGCAAAATGCACCATTTTTAGTGACAGTTCTTTAATTTTTGACAAATGCAAAGTCAGCTAACACCTCAAAATCAATTGTAGAACAATCCTATCATTCCCCCATACCTCTTTTTTGTGAACCCATTACTCCTGACTCCTATCGAGAAACCACTGATCTATTTTTTTTGTCCTTACACTTGAATTTTTCCAAAATGTCATGTAAATGGACTCATAATACATAGCCTTTGATAATGGATATCTCTAATGCATGATACTAGGTCAAGAGACTTTCTTGACCTAGTATCATGCATTAGAGATTTATCCATGTTGTTGTATGTATCAGCAGCTTATTTTTTTATCTTTTTTTTTTTTAAGTTCTGGGGTATATGTGCAGACTGTGCTGGTTTGTTACATAGGTGTACATATACCATGATGGTTTGCTGCACCCATGAACCCATCATCTACATTAGGTATTTCTCCTAATGCTATCCTTCCCCTAGCCCCCCACCCCCACCATGCCCCAATATGTGATATTCCCCTTCCTGTGTCCATGTTTTCTCATTGTTCACCTCCCACTTATGAGTGAGAACATGTGGTGTTTGGTTTTCTGTTCCTCTGTTAGTTTGCTGAGAATAATGGTTTCTAGTTTCATCCATGTCCCTGCAAAGGATGTGAACTCATTCTTCTTTATAGCTGTATAGTATTCCATGATGTATATGTGCCACATTTTCTTTATCCAGTCTATCATTGATGGGCATTTGGGTTTGTTCCAAGTCTTTGCCATTGTGAACAGTGCCACAATAAACATATGTGTGCATGTGTCTTCATAGTAGAATGATTTATAATCCTTTGGGTATATACGGAGTAATGGGATTGCTGGGTAAAATGATATTTCTAGTTCTAGATCCTTGAGGAATTGCCACACTGTCTTCCATAATTGTTGAACTAATTTACACTCCCTCCAGCAGTGTAAAAGTGTTCCTATTTCTCCACATCCTCTCCAGCATCTGTTATTGTCTGACTTTTTAATGATCGCCATTCTAACTGTCATGAGATGGTATCTCATTGTAGTTTTGATTTGCATTTCTCTAATGACTAGTGATTATGAGGTTTTTTTTTTCATATGTTTGTTGACTCCATAAATGTCTTCTTTTGAGAATTGTCTGTTCATATCCCTCACCCACTTTTTGATGGGGTTGGTTTTTTCTTGTAAATTTGTTTAAGTTCTTTGTAGATTCTGGATATTAGCCCTTTGTCAGATGGATAGTTTGCAGAAATTTTCTCCCCTTCTATAGGTTGCCCGTTCACTCTGATAATAGTTTCTTATGCTGTGCAGAAGCACTTTAGTTTAATTAGATCCCATTTGTTATTTTGGCTTTTGTTGCCATTGCTTTGGTGTTTTAGTCATGAAGTCTTTGCTCATGCCTATGTCCTGAATGGTATTGACTAGAATTTCTTCTAGGGTTTTTATGGTTTTAGGTTCCAGTTGCTGAGTTTTGAGCGTTATGTATATTCTGAATAAAAGCTCATGATCAAAATGTTATTTACAAATATTTTTCAACAGTTTGTGGCATGTTTTCATTTTCTTAAAAGTATCTTTTGAAGAGCAGTTCTTAATCATGATGAAGTCTAATTTATCAGTTTTTTGTATGTATTGTATTTTAAATGTCATATTTAGAAATTTTTGCCCAACCAGAGAAGTCAATGACTTGGTCCTATGTTTTCTTCTAGAGTTTTTATAGTTTAGTTTCTATGACCCATTTTAAATTAATGTTCATATGTGGTGAAGCATAGATTGTGGTTCTTTGCTTTGCAGGATATCTTATTGTCCCAGTGCTATTTGTTTAAAATACGTTTTTCTTCCACCAAATTACCTTTGTACCTTTGCAAAGTATCAGTTCACCACATATAAATAGGTCTATTCTGAATTCTCTATTCTGTTCCATTGATCTATCTGTTCTTTTACCCAATACCATACTGCCTTGATCACTGTAGTGCCCTGTTAAGTTTGGTAATTAGTGAGTTCTCTGACTTTGTTTTTCTTTTTCAGAATGCTTTAGCTCTTCTAATTCTTTACCTTTTTGATATACATTTTAGAACCACCTTATTGATTACTGTTTTTAAAAATCCAATAAATTGAATTAAAACTGACTCGGCTTTAAATTTTTTTTTAATTTTAAATTCAACTGGAATTTTGATTAGAGTTGCATCAACTTTATAGATTAATTTGGGCAGAATTGACATCTTAATATATTAAGTCTTTCACTATTTGGACATGGTATAGCTGTCCATTTATTCAGTTCTATGCTTTCTTTTATCAGAGATTTGTAGCTTTCAGCTCATAAATCTTTCATATATTTGTTAAATTTATTCCTAAATATTTCATATTCTGGGCATTATTATAAATAGTAGGTTTTTGTTTCAGTTTTAATTTCCAATTCATTGTTGGTATATAGAAATACAATTCTGTTCTGAATAATTTACTTGTTTTCTGCAATTTTGTCAAATTCACTTAGACATTATTAATTTTTAAAAATTCATTGGGATTTTTCTTTTTTTGGCTTTTTAAAAAATTTAAGTTCTGGGATGGAATTTTTCTACATAAACAATGATGTCATATGTTAATAGAGAAAACTTTATTTTCAAAACCGGTTACCTTTATTTCTTATTCTTACCTTATTACTGTAGCTATACTCTCCAGCTCAATTTTGAAGAAAAGTAGTAAGAGTGAATACCCTTCATTTATTTCTCATCTGAAAGCGAAAGCATTCAGTCTTTCACCATTAAGCAAGATGTTAACTGTAGGGTTCACAGATGACTTTTTTGAGGTTGAGGATATTTTCCTCTATTCTTATTTTGCTTCATATCCTTGTAAAGAATGAATATTTTATTTTGTCATGTGCCTTTTCTGTATCTATATAGATGATCATATGTATTTTTTTTCTTTATACTATTGATACATTGCATTTCATTGGCTGATATTCAAATGTTAAACTGATCTTACATTCCCGGGAGAAACACCACTTGGGCATGATATACTTCTTTTTGTATATTTTTGGATTCAATTTTCTAAAAATTTTTTTGTATATATTATAGCTTAAATTCATAGCAATTATAAAGGCTTCATTAGAACCATTTATATACATAATTCCTTACAGATAAGGTCTGTCTGTCAACTTTATATTCCCTTATAACTAACATGGTACTCTGGTATTAGAAGCTTTTATTGTCATTTGTTGAATAAATGAATATCACCTGTAGCCTATGTGAGTGTGCATTTAAATACCATTGGAGTTAAATTCTAAACTAGGAGTTAAAAGTAAGCGTGGCTTTTGCTCGCAGAAAGTGGAGAATGTGTTGTTCCATAATAATTTCTACAGTTTTTCAATAAGCAGCACTTTGCCTTATTGTTAGTAATCATTTTGAGAGTAATAATGGGGGATATATCCTTAATACTTTATGTTTACCATTTTCATGTTCCTATAATTGAAAATATTGAACCAACTTTATTATATGCACATTGATAATTACTGGGTTTTTTTAAATACAAGGGGGAAAACAGATTATTATAGTACTGTAATGGATTGGATTTTTTTTTCTTCAATTCCGAATGAATGGGGACTTTATTGCCTGTACCCCAAATTTAGCTCACCTCAGTTGCTCCTATTTATATGTAATGCAATTCACAAACTATTCTAAACCAGTGAAGTTGACTTCTCATATAGGACTGTGATAGAATTTAAGCTAGATAAATTAATACAGGAACAGAGATATAGAGTGAGACAAAAAGAAAATGAGAGGAGAGGAGAGGAAGTCTGGATTGCTCTTTTATATGTTTCTTCTTCACCTCTCCTTCCTTAATTGGGAAGGAAAATTTATCCCCAGGCATTTAGACCTGTGATATTTAACCAAGTGAAATAGACATACTTTTTCCTTATAGCAAACCCTGAGAAAAGATTTATCAGACTGTATGATGGGAAACTTATACATACAAAAACTTCCAGAATAGCTTTCCCATATCTGTACAGTACATTTAATATATTCAGTTCATCTACAAGATCCATCATCAAAAGTATTTGATTTAAGAACCTTATATATGTCTAATGTTTTCAGAAAGTTTTTTATAAGTATGCCAATGATATATGCTCATAAAAGGTAATTTTGAATTAAAATAAGGAATTTAGAATTTAATACTTTTTAAATTTTTTAAATACTTTGTATGTAGTTGTTCCTATGGTATACTTCCTGGAAGGAATATGTTAAATGGAATCTACTACTGTCACATGAAGAATTGTAAGGAATTTATAGGGTTTAACATATTCCATTTAAGTGTACTTTTTATAGGCTCTGTTATTTGATATGAAGTAATTAATTCCTTCTGTTGTAACTCTCAAGTAAAACTTGAAATTGTCATTATTTCTCAGTTTTGCATAGTAATTTGGAAAGGTTGCTAAGGCCTTGGTATTTTAAAATTTGTTTTAAAAAGAGGACTTTTTAATTATTGTCATTCTAAAGACATTATGAAACTGTATGAAACTGTTAACCAAAGACCTTAAAAAGTAAATCGGATTAGCAAATTATTATTATTATTATTATTATTATTATTATTAACTTATTTTTTTTCCCATTTATTTATTTTATTGCAATTTAGGTTTTGGGGTACATGTGAAGAACATGCAAGATTGTTGCATAGGAACACATATGGCAGTGTGATTTGCTGCCTTGCTCCCCATCACCTACATCTGGCATCTCTCCCCTTGCTATCTCTCCCCAGCTTCCCACCCCCCACCCTCCCTCCCCTATTTCCCCCCAACTGACCCCAGTGTGTAGTGCTCCCATCCCTGTGTCCATGTGTTCTCATTGTTCAACACCCGCCTATGAGTGAGAACATGCGGTGTTTGA
>NW_016107585.1:1573603-1627666 GCF_001604975.1 Cebus imitator | reverse complement strand
GCTGCCGAGTGAACTTCCCTGCAGTCCTGTTTATATGGGTGTAGTTAGAACTGCTTTGGCGATGGTGGCCCGCCTCTATTGGGGCGGATTCTATGCTGTGGCGGGTTGCCTGGGCAACGGCGGGCTGCCTCAGCAATGGCGGGTTGCCTTGGCAACGGCGGGCTGCCTAGGTAATGGCGGACGCCCCTCCCCCACAGAGCTGGACTGTCCGGAGTTCAGCTGCGCTTGCTGTGAAACTCTCAATCCAGAGTTTCTGATTGCTGTTCTTTTGTGGGGGTGGGGCCAGCCGAGCCTGATCGCCCGGCTCCCTGCCACAGAGCCTTTTTTAAGTTGGTGTTCCAGTCGCCTGTTGAAGAGGCGCCGGGGTCTCTTTGTTTTCCCCTGCGGCCACTCACTGCTCTGGCTTAAACAGCGGCACTGAGGTTTGTGGCGCTTTTTTTTGTTTTTTTGCCCTGGAATCTACTGTCCTGGTTTTCTGCTCAGTCCCCTTTTTGAGCCAGCGTACGGGCGACTTCCCGTGGCTCCAATCGCCAGCCAAAAGGGCCCCCGGACCAGTGTATTTTGTACGGAGAACAGCGGCTCCGAGGCGCCGACAAAGCAGCTGCACGGGGCAAAGCAGCGGCCCCAGCCGGCACAGCCGCGCTGGCTGAAACAGCCGCGCTGCTGACCTGTGGAGCAACTCTGCCCGGGAATTTCCTAGTCTGTGGGCAATAAAAACGCGGCGTCCACTCACCCTCTGCGCTTTCACTGGGAGCTGCAATCCTGAGCTGTTCCTAAACGGCCATCTTCCTATTAACTTATTTTTTTGAGACAGAGTCTCACTCTGTTGTCTAGGCTGGAGTGCAGTGGCATGATCATAGAGTTTCATTCAGTCGACCAGGCTGGAGTGCAGTGATGCGATCTTGGCTCACTGCAACCTCTGCCTCCTGGGTTCAAGTGATTCTTCTGCCTCAGCTTCCCAAGTACCTGTGATTAAAGACACCTGCCACCACACTTGGCAAATTTTTTGTATTTTTAGTAGAGACAGGGTTTCACCATGTTGGCCAGGCTGGCCTCAAACTCCTGACCTAAAGTGATCTGCCCACCTCGGCCTCCCAAAGTGCTGGGATTACAGGTGTAAAACCACTGCACCCAGCCTGGTATTCCTTTACAGCAAGACAAAATGGACTGATACAGTCATCTTCATTTTTCCCTCCCAGTTTTTTTCTCCGAGTTTTCAGGTTGAATCATCTCTATCGCTCTGTTTTATCAATGTTCATGTTCACAGATCCTGCCATTTCTATTTAGTGGATTTTAAAATTTCTAACATTTTTCAGTTCTAAAATTATTGTTTTGTTCTTTTTTATATTTTATTTTTCTCAGCTGAGATTTTCAATTTTTATGTACCTTATTGATCATCGTTATAATGGGTGTTTTATTCTCATGCTGGGTGGGACCTAAAAAATGGCCGTTTAAAAATCTTTACTGTTAATTTCAACATCTCGAGTTCTTTCAAGGTCGGTTGCCGTTGATTGTCTTTTCCTTTGACACTGAGTACAATTTTCCTTGTCCTTTAGATGTTGAATGATTGCTTGACTGTATCTTAAACATTGTGAATATTTGGTTGTAAATATTTTGCATTCTATTTTATTCCTCTGAAGAGCATTATTGTTTTTGTTTTAGCAGGCAATTTACTTGGATATACCCAAATTGTAAATACTTTCACCTATGGTTGGCAACAGCTGAAATATCAACTTAATTAATTTTACCTCATCTTCAAACCACGAGTATGTCCTGAACAGGAGTAGTTCAGCAGTCGGCAGAATTTACAAGGAATCAGGTCTCCCTTTCTCTGATACTCTGTTTTCTAGGATTCTTCCTTACTTCCAGTGACTGGGCTGGCCTGGGGTGGTTCCCTCTGGCTCTCAGGCCGAAAGACCACAGGGTTTTCTCAGCAATTCAGCCATGTCATACCAAAACCATGACCTACTACCCTTAGGTCAAAACCTCAAATGCAGTGAACTACCACCATGCCTGTCCTTTTCTTCCAACTTTCACCTTCCCTCCAAAATCTGTGTTTATTCACTCTTCAGAGATTTTAAATGGTCACTGATTCCACTGTTTCTCCCAAACCTCACAGTTGATCTATGAGCAACTCCTGGGATCTGTGCCATTAAAACATATGTACAATCCTCATTCTCATTGCCTTTCCTACCACTTAACTAGACCAAGTCATCACCATATCTCACCTAAATTTTTGCAATAGCTTCTCTATTGGTTACCCAATTACCACTAGCTCCATTATATTTTAACATGGCAACCAGAATGAGTGGTCCTTTTAAAAACCTTGATCAGAAATACAACTCTTATACTCTAACGCCTACTCCAGAGAAAAAGCCAAAGTCATCCAATGGCTTATAAAGTCCTTAAGAATCTGATGAGCTTT
Organism: Cebus imitator; assembly: GCF_001604975.1. Lineage (NCBI taxonomy): Eukaryota > Metazoa > Chordata > Mammalia > Primates > Cebidae > Cebus > Cebus imitator. The sequence continues at coordinate 1,625,241 of NW_016107585.1, read as the reverse complement.
TTTTTTTTTTTCCATTTCATCTCCCATTCTCCTCACTCAATCATATTCACCTTAGCATTCCTTAGTCTCAACAGACAGCTTCCCTTCAAGGCTTTAATGTTGCACATTCCTTCTGCCTGGACACACTTCCCCAAAGTAGGTATAGTACCTAGCTTACTCCCTTGCCTCCTTCAGCTCATTACTCAGATGTCATCTAGCTGAACTGAACCTCCCCCTTACACACACACACACACACACACACAGACATACACACACACACACACAGCCTCCCTCCCTCTTGTCCTGTTTCCTTGCTTCAGTTTTCTGTTTTACCGCTGCTTCCATCTCTAATTTGTTTATTATTTATTTTATTATACTTTAAGTTCTGGGGTACATGTACAGAACGTGCAGGTTTGTTACATAGGTATACATGAGCCATGGTGGTTTGCTGCACCCATCAATCCATCATCTACATTAGGTATTTCTCCTAATGCTATCCCTCCCCTAGACCCCCAACCCCCAACACACTCCAGTGTGTGATGTTCCCTCCCTGTGTCCATGTGTTTTCACTGTTCAACTCCCACTTATGAGTGAGAACATGTAGTGTTTGGTTTTCTGTTCTTGTGTTAGTTTGCTGAGAATGATGGTTTCCAGCTTCATCCATGTTCCTGCAAAGCACGTGAACTCATCCTTCTTTATGGCTGTATCATATTCCATGGTATATATGTGCCACATTTTCTTTATCCAGTCTATCATTGATGGGCATTTGGGTTTGTTCCAAGTCTTTGCTATTGTGAACAGTGCCACAGTAAACACACGTGTGCATGTGTCTTTATGTAGAATGATTTATAATCCTTTGGGTATATACCCAGAAATGGGATTGCTGGTTTAAATGATATTTCTAGTTCTAGATACTTGAGGAATCACCACACTGTCTTCCACAATGATTGAACTAATTTACACTCCTACCAACAGTGTAAAAGCATTCCTATTTCTCCAAATCCTCTCCAGCATCTGTTGTTTCCTGACTTTTTAATGATCGCCATTCTAACCGTCATGAGATGGTATCTCATTGTGGTTTTGATTTGCATTTCTCTAGTGACCAGTAATGATGAGCTTTTTTTCATATGTTTTTTGGCCACATAAATGTCTCCATTTGAGAAGTGTCCGTCCATATACTTCACCCACTTTTTGATGTTTTTTTTTTCTTATAAATTTGTTTAAGTTCTTTGTAGATTCCAGATATTAGCCCTTTGTCCGACGGATAGATGGCAAAAATTTTCTCCCCTTCCGTAGGTTGCCTGTTCACTCTGTAGTTTCTTTTGCTGTATAGAAGCTCTTTAGTTTAATTAGATTTCGTTTGTCTATTTTGGTGTTTGTTGCCATTGCTTTTGGTGTTTTAGTCATGAAGTCTTTGCCTATGCCTATATTCTGAATGGTATTGCCTAGGATTTCTTCTAGGGTTTTTATGGTTTTAGGTCTTCCATTTAAGTCTTTAATCCATCTTGAGTTAATTTTTGTATAAGGTGTAAGGAAGGGATCCAGTGTCAGCTTTCTGTGAATGGCTAGCCAGTTTTCCCAACACCATTTATTAAAAGGGAATCCTTTCCACATTGTTTGTTTATGTCAGGTTTGTCAAAGATCAGATGGTTGTAGATGTGTGGTGGTGTTTCTGAGGCCTTTGTTCTGTTCCATTGGTCTATATATCTGTTTTGATACCAGTACCATGCTGTTTTTGTTACTGTAGCCTTGCAGTATAGTTTGAAGTCAGGTGGCATGATGCCTCCAGCTTTGCTCTTTTAGCCTAGGATTGTCTTGGCTATGCGGGCCCTTTTTGGATTCCTCATGAAATTTAAAGTATTTTTTCCAATTCTGTGAAGAAAATATTAGTATCTGTCTCTCCTCACTAGAATGTAAGCTGTATCAAGGGCAAGGATTTTTATCTGTTTTGTTCACTTTTGGATCTCCAGCACCAAGAACCTATATATATTTTGTGCTTAATAAACATTTTCTGGTCAAATATGAAGGAATAATAGGCTTTAATGTTTCTCATTTCACTCTATCTACCAAAAGCTAAACTTTTAAAATATACATTTTACTGATTCAGAGCTGGAATAAACTGACTAACTTACATAAGAAGCAATAATATGTCATTTTTAACAAAAATAATTTCACTTTTTTATATCAAATATCATTTTTAAAAATATAAATTATCTACCCTTATAAATGATATCACAGATATCTATGCTGCTTTGTGACTTTTGCTGATTTAATAATGTCTTGCCCAGGCATGGTAGCATGACCCTGTAGTCCCAGCTACTCGGAAAGCGAGGCTGGAGGGAGAATCACTTGAGCCCAGGAGTTCAAGGCTGTAGTGTGCTATTACTGTACCTGTGAATAACCACTGCACTCCAGCCTGGGCTACATAACAAGACCTCATCTTTAAAAAATTAAAAATTAAAGATAATAATGTTTTATGTTTGTATAACAGTTCTCAGTTTGCATTTTATTTTGTTAATCTCTTCTGACCTGAGTCTGCAAGTTGTCAGATATTTTATATTTTTATTTTTAGATATATAGTTTGGCATATATTTCTTGTATGAAATATATAGATTTTTATAAAACATCAAACCTACATGTTTGCTGTTTTATAAAAATCAACATGGTAGGTATTTTGGTGGCAAATTTTGGGAAAATACCACTCTGAAGACTTAAAAAAAATTAAGACACCTGGAGAACATTTAGTGCTGTATTTGGTGATGGAATGTAAAGGGTGCTTATTTTAGAATTATTACATATGTATTTTGAAATTTTGTTTTTTTCTGTCCTTAATGTAGTACGATTTTATTCTAAATTTGAGACTAAATGTTACTCTGTTCTATTAACCCTTCAACCAACATGGGTTTAAACTGCATGGGTCTACTTATACGGGGATTTATTTTTTAACATAAATATATTGGAAATTTTTTTTTGTAGATTTGTGACCATTTAAAAAACTTACAGATGAACAGTGTAGCCTAATAAGTATTGAGAAAATTAAGAAAAGTCATATATGTCATGAATGCATTAACTATACGTAGATACTAGTCTCACTTAGCGCTATAAAATATATATGAGCTATTATAGAAAGTTAAAAATTTATCAAAACTTAAACACGTGCACGCTTGTAAACCATGCATGGGGCCATTTGCATATGAGAGTAAGGTAAACAAATGTAAAGATGCATTGTTCAATCATAACTGCATACAATTAACTGTTACACATACTCTACCACTGTAATAATTTCTTAGCCACCTCCTGTTGCTATTGTGATGAGCTCAAGTGTTGCATGTATCTGTTTCAAATGCCATGTGACACTAATTATTTCCATATAAGCAGTCCACCTCTCCAGAAAATTACATATCACAGTAAGAAGTGATCTCTCACAGTTCTTGCATATTTTTCATTGTGTTTACTGCAATACCACAAGGCCATTTATCATTGTGTTAACATCATAGAGCGTACAGTCATATATCACTTGATGAGGATGCATTCTGAGAAATGCATCATTAGGTGATTTTGTCATTGTGCAAACATCGTAGAGTGTACTTACACAAAGCTGTGTGATATAACCTACTACATGCCTAGGCTATCTGTTGTTGTCTATTGTTCCCAGGCTATAAACCTGAACAGCATGTTGCTGTACTAAATATTGTAAATAATTGTAACACAATGGTATTTGTATACCTAGACATAGAAAAGGTACAGTAAAGATACGATATAAAAGATAAAGAATAATACACTTGTATAGGGCACTTACCATAAATGGATTTTACTGGTGAGTCAGGGAGTGAGTGGTGAGTGAATGTGAAGGCCTAGGACATTACCATAGAGTTCTGTTGACTTTGTATAAACTGAAGTTTTACTACACTACATTTATTTAAAAATTTTTTTGTTCAATAATAAATTAACCTTAGCTACTGTAACTTTTTTACTTCATAAACTTTTAATTTTTTTAACTTATTGACCATTTTAAATAACACTCAGCTTACAACACAAACACATTGTACAGCCATCAAAAACTATTTAAAAAAATTTTTTTTAACTTTTTTGTTAAAAACTAAGACACAAACATGCACATTAGCCTAAATCTACACAGGTCAGGATTATCATCAATATCATTGTCTCATCTCCACATCTTGTCTCACTGGAAGGTCTTTGGGGGCAATAACACCAATGGAGCTGTCACCTCCTATTATAATAGTGCCTTCTCTAGTACTTCCTGGAGGACCTGCCTGAGGCTGTTTTACAGTTAACTTTCTTTTATAAGTAGAGGGAAAACACTCTAAAATAATGATAAAGAGTATGGTACAGTAAATACATAAGCCAGTAACACAGTCATTCATTATGCTACACTTTTATATGCCGGAACACAGTTGGTTTGTTTACACCAACATCACCACAAACACAGGACAGCCCTGAAGTCCTTAGGCCATAGGAAGTTTTCACCTTTATTATAATCTTATAAGACATAAGATTCTTGACCAAAACATTATTATCTGGTGCATGATTGTAGTTGGTCTCTTTAGCCTGGCCAGCCACCTGCTATCCACAATCTAATACTGTTAGGTGTGGCTGGCCCTATTTAAGTTGCTTTGTCAGCATAAATACCAGGCTTGGTCTGAGAGAGCCACTTTGAACAACAAATCTGAATGTCACTCTAGCCTCTCAGGAGTTGAAGACTAAGGCCAGGCCAAATTTCTTACTACACAAAGGTCTTTCTCTTTTAGCTGTTAGATGAATATTCAGTTTTCATTTGGTCATTGTTTTTATATTTTTATGAGTATTGTATCTTTAACTCTTGAACTTTTTTGGAGTTTAATGCTGAAGCTAAAAAGAGATTTATTTTCACCCCTGCAAAAAGCTAATCATTTCTGATACCATTTGTTAAATAATTCTTCCTTCTCCTCACTGATTTTGATGGCTTATTTATACTTGATGCCTAGTTTTTAAACCTCTGTCAGATTAAATTGTTTAAAAATAGTATAAAATGCTTAAATTTGACCTAGTAATTTCTGACAAGGAAGACATGGATAAATTATAAATAATGGACAAAAGATCTTAAAAAACTACAGGAGTCTAGTGACTGGCATATCTTTCCATGACCCCTTAAGGACATTTCTGTTTTATAATCCCAAACTCTACCTGATGTTTTGATGTTGATAATTATACTCTGGGTCATCAAGAAAGGATGAATGAAGTTAGCAGTAATTTGTTTAAAAAGACATAAAGATATAGTTGGCCCTTCGTATCCACTGATATGGAACCCATGGATATGAAGGGGTGACTATCCTGTGCCACTATATAAAGGATTTGTGCATTCGAGAATATTGGTATCTGCAGGGAGTCTTATAATCAATCCTCCATAGGTATGGGAAGCTGATTGTACAGCAAAATGCTGTGCATATCTTAAAAGAAAAAGAGGCAGGGCTGTATGTGCTGACTAACAGGGAAAGATATCTGTCAAATCATTAAGGAGGGAAAAACATGAAGAAGCAAAAGTATAGGTGGTGCCATACATTTATTTTTACTAGTAACTCTTTTTGTGTATTCTTAATTTGCATACAAAAAGCGTTGGAGGAATACTCACCAACTATGATGAGGAGGGGAGTAATAAATGTTGGTATGCCTTTATTTTCTACTTTCTTATAGTATTTTCATTTATTCTAAAATGAGCTTGTATTTGTTTTAAAATTGAACATTTGAAAGACAGTATACAAATTTATAATGCATTGTAGAAAGATATCAGTCACAAACAAGTGATTTACATGTTGGAAATTTAGTAGATTAGCTCTGAGAGTTAAATTGTGACAATTCATTCCTCAGAGGTTCAGGTACATGAGATGTATGCCTTTCTTATAATATTTTTGGCCTTAAAAAAGAAAAACTTTATGGGAAAGTATTTTTTAACTGAGAAGCATTAATTGTTTTTAAGCAACAGAGGTCATAGATGACATATTATATATTTTAGAAAAGATTTATGACTAGTGTCTTTATGAAGTACTCTACTCATTGTGGACTTCTATGTATTAGTAATTTTATTTTATATTAGTGAAAATAGTTTTCTAAATATTTCATACTTTCAAAACCTGGGACTCAGGGTCAGAAGTAAGAGTCGAAATGGTGGAATGAGATAATGAATCAGGAACAGATAGGATGTCAAGAAACTCTTCAGCAACCATCAGTAGAGTGTGATTTAGATTGCAAGGATACAATCAAAAACAGAAACAGTTACCATGGAGATACCTAAAACAGAGTCTAAATGTCATGAGATATAATAGTAAGAATCAGTATGCTGAAGCAATATAGACAAGCCAGTATTAAGCTAACTGACTATAGATTATGGAATGTGCTCCTGAGGCTAGGAAGGGACTCTCAGAACCAAAGATGAGCAAGTGTACGACTAAAGGTGGCAGTGCGAAATAGCATGGCACACTCAAAGGCATAATCAGATCGATTAATGATGGGGTTATTAATGAAGATTTGGGCAGGTTTAAGATGACCCATCAAAATTCCTGGCCTAGCAGTTGCTGTGAGCCTTTACCACCTCTAGACCTGAAAAAGGAAAGGAAAGAGAGCAGCTGTAGAGCATTTTGAGAGCATTGTGAGAGGTCTGCCTCAACATCAACTGGGCCTACAGTAGAAAAACGTAGCCACTGTCAAACTACAGATCAGCAGGAAATAAACCCTACCCCTTCTTTCCTCTTGCCCTCTAATTAATGTCCCTTCAGTGTCTTCTATTGGCCAAACTCAAACACTAAGTAGCTCAAGGGCAAGGCAACATATGTGATGCAGTCCATGAAGTTTATCAACCAGGTCAGGGTGGAGAAGGGCACAGAGTGGGTCAGAAGGAGCAAATAAAGCTTATTCAAAGCATAGAACCTGATGGCAGCCGGATCATTTAGCAGTCCCGGATAGCCCAGTGAGTCCCCCAAACTGCCATTTAGTGATAGTAGAAAAAGGAAGGAGGAGGCAAAGGAAAAACAAATTTCATTCAGTAATTACAATGAAATTTGCCTTTTTCTTTAGGTACTTTCAATATAATACAGAACACTTCACTATCAGTGAAATCATTTAATTAGTCAGAATTTTACATGACAGAATACTTTCTCTTAGAATTTATTTATACAAAAATGAATTGTGCCAGGCCTTATGCTAGGCAATGGGAATAAAACAATTCCTGACAATATTCTTGCCACCTTGTAGCTCACTGTTCTAGTGTAGGTAGGAGAGAGCTGTGCAGACAATATCTATACAGTATAGCATTGTACTATAAACCATCCGTTATATTTGAGACCCCACTGCCATGTGTCAGGAAAACTACAGTGTTAAAAAGTGCAGTGGAAACACAGAAGTGACTACCTCTGCCTAAGGAATCTGAGAGAACTCTATGAGTGTAACTTTGGTAGCATTGAAGAGTATATTATTTTGTTTTTAGTTTTTCCCTACCTGGTTCCATTATAAATCATATGCATTAACAACTCAGTTATAAAAAGGAATGGTATCAACCCTGAGTAATAAAGTCCTTTTGATACAGTTATTGAGAGAGTATTTGTCATTGCCTTATTAAATATGGAGAAATAACTGTGCTATTTTTTTAAATGTTTTCATTTGCTCATGTTTTCTTTGTTGACCCAAATGAATGAAATTAGAATAAACAATCTCTAAGTCGTTTGTAATCATGAGCTGATTAATGGAGTTTGGTTTCATAGCCATTATTCATTCACGAACACCTGATATCTTTCCCATAAACAAATTGTGTTTGTCCAAATTAAGAAATTAAATGAAGCATTTGATGAGTTTATGATTGACCCTTCTAACTCAGAGCCCATTAGTCATTGTCGTTATCACAGAAAACTGTTTGACTAATGTGCTGTCTAAAGAAGCATGTGGATTTATTATGACTTCTGATTAATGCTTGCTGCAAGCCATACTACTAGATTATAATAATTTTTTGATTCTTATTTTAGCAGTCATTGAAGAATTTCATCTCTGATGAAATGCATTTATGTCCCATTAGATTTAGAGGTGATTACAAGGTATTGAGTGGATAAATTTTTAAGGTATTATATGTTTTAGAAAACATATACAGTATATGCTTTAAAAAAGGCATTTTTTGAAAAAAAAAAAAAGCAGTTTTTTGTCTTTTAACTGTTTGGACATTGTCTTCTCCTTTTAAGATAATGAGCCTATTATTTAGATTTTATAAGCTAGTACTTATTAATTTATTAAGAAATAAATTTAAATAGGAGAAGTACATGTATGAATTTATAACACTTTAAGTTGAACTCATCAATTTAAAATATTTATTTTAAAATTGTATGTAATGCTGTTTAATACATTTTAGTTTTGGCAACAAAGTAAATCCCTCTTTACCCAATTTGTTCTCATTATGAAGTAAGAATAAAATTTCCACCTTAAAGCTCTCAAATAGACTAATACAGCTAAACCACTGTTTAACATGGGTCTCGTAGTGTGATAATTGCTTGAGGCTATATTACATGACCAACACACTATTATGAAGAAACTAAGAACCTCAATATGGCCAAGTTGTTTTTTAAATTGTTTTTGGGGGGACGGGTTTTAAAAGATGGAAACGTTGACTTTCATCAGAATCCATGTGATTAACTGAGTTTACAAGCCAGAAATGTGGGGTTTATAGTCTTTGTTGTGAAGTAAATTAAATTATATGCCTCTTAAAATGGAGAAGAGGTGAACAACATGCTCACAGGACCATAAGGTGAGCCGTATTCACTAGACAAAAAAAAAAAAAAAAAGATAATTTTATTACCTATCATTGCAAAATCATAGAAAAGAATGGCTTTATTGCCCATGATAGTACATGGAAATAAAGTGAATAGTTTAAGCAGACAGTGAAATAAGAAACATTTTATTTATGAAAAAGAAATTCCATGAAGTACTTTTCTTATTTTATGTAACAAAGTACTGTATGATATAACCCAAAGTCACATGTGAAATTACATTTCTTTGTGACATTTTCATTTTTAAAAAATGCTTGGTTTAGTTACAGTATAGAAAACTTAAATTATTTTCCAAATATGACCTCTGAGTAATTAGGGAAATATCTGCCTCTATATATGTCTCAAATACAAATATAAGAATTATCTTTGATAAACCTGTCTCATTTATCTGAGTACTACAGGCAATTAAAAGCCATTCAGTCATGTTTAATTATAAAGCCCTCTGGTCAGAGAAGCTTCCCATCTCCCTTTGGGATTTAACTATGGCATTAGGTTCTGGACTACTCCAACTTTTGGCCTGGGATACGGATTAAGCAATTCAGGAACTTTAAAAAGGACCAGTATAATCAAGTGAATACTGGTTACTTAGTAAGAGACAGAAACATCCTATCAGTCAAATAATAGTGATAACATTTAGCCTTATAGTAGTTCCTTTAGCTTATCAAATTTAAAAATTGGTCAACTAGAATACATAAGTATGAACCATCCACACCAGATTCATTGTTCATCTACAGTGTTTGCATTTAAAATTCCATAATTTTTTCACTGGACACAGTGCCTTAATATTTTTGTTAATCATCTAAACTACTGTGAAATGAAGGGGAAAAACTATAAATCCTTACAAATATTGATACTGTTTACATTCCTGATCCAGACAAACAATCATAAAAACCTTTTAGTGTGTGACCAAGGGTAAGATTTAGTTGGAGAAGAAAGGGGCATATTTCCTTCTTTTATCGTTATTTTTAAAATGTTTGCTTTTTTTAAAAAAAAAATCATGGTTTGATGCATAGAATATTTTGTGAAATGAGCCTTCTCAGTATAGCTGGCTCTTTATCCTCACTAGAGGTTCTTAAGGTATCTCAGTGACATAAACACACACATGCACACATACTGAAAATAGGCATGGTGGTAACAAAAGGAATGCACAGAAGCATAATCTATCATTTTTGGCAGGCTAAGAAAGTTGGTTTAATGCACTGGAAGTGCCAGATAAGTATCAAGAAGTCATAAACAAAATAAATAACTAGACTTATTTACTTTGTGAACTATTCCAGTTTGTTGATCTTTGTAAGACATTGGCTGACTGCTATGGAAGCTTTCTTTACCTACTTACATAGATGTATTTTATCAAACATTAATAAAATTTTATAAATGGATTGATTTTCTTGTTTTCATTATAATAGAGCTAAATTATTTTTAAAAATTGATTTTTAGGCATAATGAGATTATTTTTAAACAACTTTTTAAACATAGTTGTGGAAAAAGAATCCTTGATATATTAACAGTAATACGACTTTATGTTGTATATAACTGTTACGATTTTCAAGACATCATCCTTGACATTATTTCATGATTCCCATATACTCTCATGAAATCAGCAGTGCACGTACTAATATTCCCATTTTAAACATGAGGAAATGAGGCTTAGAGAAATTAGGAGACTTGTCCAAAGTTTAATTGTTTAAAAATAGCAATATAACTAGGACCCTAGGTAATAAAAGTATGTCTATTTTGACAATTTGGAAGCCAAATTCATATTTAATATGTTTCTTACCCCTTGAAATTTACTGTCAAGTTGGAGGAATAGATATAGCCACAATTATTATATAAGCCAGAATTAAATGATTGTAAAAACATTGGGTAAGCACAAAAGTTTGTAGAAAACAATGATTATTCTAACTGGGAAAGTCAGGGAAAAGTAAATGAAAGCACCAATAGTAAAGTTTCCATCAAAGGATGAAGTCGCCCCCTTCCTTCTTGTAATTAACCTAGATGTTTCATTCTTCCAATACAGATTTCTCTACTGATCAGAAACATACCTCACTCTTTCATTGGTTGCTTATTTTTCTATAGTTTTACCCCAAAGAAAAGCACAGTGTTCAGGCAAATATTAGAGTAAAACATTATTATTTTTTTGTAAAATACCTTAACTGTTAGCTATCTTAATAGTTTGATTGCTTCATAAGAAAAAATTTTGAGTATAGTATATTCAATTGTGGACAAACTATAAAACCTAATTTCAAAATATTTGGCTAGATATTGTCAACTTTTTCTATATATTTAACATTTTGAAATATCTATACATATACATATGTACCCATATGAATAAATGTAATAGAAATCAGTGCAGATTAATACAGTTGTATTGTATCATGTCAACTGATATACCATGTAGGACATTGCCCTAAGTAAATTATCTTCTGATGTGGTAAACAATTCAAAAAGTTTTGAACAAAGAAAAATACAATATTCTTTTGATTTACTTAGAAAATGAGTTCTGGAAAACTTAGCATGAGTTAAGACATGTGAAACAGTTTTTTTGTGTTTACATATAATTACGTTCCAAGCTCAAATAATTATCCAAAGAATTTCACTTACATGTGTATCTGGTGAGACATTCACAAGTCATGTGAGACATGGAATAATTCTTTCCAGGGCAGTGCAGGACATCTAGAATTATTGCTATACCAATTTAATGCTACTTGCCTTTTTCAGTCTCCTCAACTAAAACCATCATTATGCATTTCCAGAGTGCCCTAGGGACAATAACTGCACTCATTGAGAACTACTGTTCTAGACCTTTCTTTGTTTCTTCCTGGAAAAATATCTTGATCTCATTTCACAAATACACTTAGACAAAATTTATTCAGATAACAGATTTGAGTGGCAATCTTACTGTGCCTTAAGTCAGAGGAGCAATTAAGGGATGTTTATTTAAGGAACCATGACCAGAAGCAGAGAGAATTCCCTCTTCTTTGAATTCCTTTCATGAGGTAACTGTTGAGTGTTTGGATAGACCAAATTAAGTGCTTCATGGTTAAAAGTCAGGGCCAAAAGGAAAATACTATCAAAAGTCCTTCCATGAAGGAGTAGAGAATTCACAGCTATAAAAATGACTCCAGGAAAGTGGAGGCTGGCCAGGGCTAGGTTTACCATGCAACCATAGTGAATGGTCTTAGACCAGGCCAGAGCCTAGTCTGAATGGGAAAGTTGGACAATCAAGAAAGTGGGACTGAGGGGTAGTATGTATCTATGTCCTGACAGTTTATATGTAACATTTTATGTGACAATAATAAATATCTTAAAACATGATTTGGAATTGAAAATAAGTAACATAGTGTAATGATAGTATTAATAAGGACGTATTCCTTTTCGTAGTAACTTTTATTGAGCATTTACTATTTACTAGGTGTTGTACTAGCTACATATAATTTCTCTAATTTTATAATAATCATAATATAAATACAATTATATTATTGTCCCCAGAGTATAGATAAGGAAGCTGGGAAGTAGGGAGGTTAATTAAATGTCAGGCATGGACAGTATTCTTAGTGATTCATCAAAGAAAATGGTTATTTCTGATTTTAATATACTACAGTATTTATCAGGTGTACAAGTGAAATTTTTTAATCAGTGGATTTGTATGCACTGTAATTTTGGTATCCACACACTGATGTTATTTGAAAGGATAAATGCAGACCACTGAACTTTTAGGAATACTTCATGTAAACAACCTCTTCTTCTTCTTTTGTATGCAATATTAAATATATTACAACAACTCTGCAAAATTGGTTTTTTTGGTGTAATGGAAGACATTTTATTTTTGAATTGCAAATAACAGCTGTGTATCTATTTCATGATATGGCTGCAATACAAGTTAAAAAGTAATCATTGTGAGATATGAGACAAAATAGTAAATTAGTAATATTATAATTTTATAATGATAATGACTGATAATGTCATTGTTGCGTTTATCTTCTACAACTGTTCTTTATTTTCCACACCGTGGGGCTGTATCTTCTATAATTGTTTTTTCTTTGTATTTTATAAGCAGTTTAACCTCTTAACCTTTCCTCATCTATCTTTTTGGTAGTGTGGTACTGCAGTGAATCATCATTGATATTCAAAAAACTGGCATAGAAGAGCCACATTTCTTACCGCAATCCGGCCTTATGTCTTTTCTCATCTCAGAGCTTATTGCAAGAGAGCATTATCCATATGAGGGGTTGAAATATCCATGTTGAAAATACCTACCATTTGCCAGGAGGAAGAGCTATCCTAGGCTGTCCATATTCAAACAGCTTGCTAGTAATGGTATACCAAACGTGTAAAAACATTAAAAGGTAGAATTAAGACCGCTTTCTCTTAAAGCCCTTGGCTCCCTTTTAGTCTTTGCTAGTTGGAAATAGCAGTTGGAGTGCAGTGGTGCGATCCCAGCTCACTAGACAAATCATTGATGCTGAAAACTAACGAAGATATTCAAGACCTGAACTCAACACTTGACCAAATAAACCTAACAGACGTCTACAAAACTCTCCACCTCAAAACAACCAAACGCCAGAAGCTGATTCTTGGATTTCAGGGATTTTATTGTTGACAGGCAACTTAGTTGTTTATCTCAGGGACTGGGAGGGTGGTAGTTGTCGGGGAATGGAATCTGCATGTGTCCAAAACATAATCCAAATCCTTAAAGAAGCAAGAAAATTGGGAGGCTGAGGCGGGCGGATCACCAGAGGTCAGGAATTCAAGATCACCCTGGCTAACATGGTGAAACCCCATCTCTACTAAATATACAAAATTAGTTGGGTGTGGTGGCATGCTCTTGTAATCCCAGCTACTTGGGAGGCTGAGGCAGGGGAATCGCATCATTTGAACTCGGGAGGCAGAGGTTGCAGTGAGCCGGGATTGTGCCACTGCACTCTAGCCTGCATGACAGAGTGAGACTCAGTCTCCAAAAAAAAAAAGCAACAGCAAGAAACATAATAGAGTGGTACATTGGGTCAGTAAGAGGATATTTTATGGGTCAAATCAGAGTCAAATGAAGCTTTGACCTTTCAAAAATAGCTAGTTTGAGATATTTTTCACAAAAGGTCACAAGAGGCACATCCATTGAATTATAAATATAATGTAAAGTGGGATCACTTTATAATGTAAAACACAGCTAGAGTAAAATAAGCCTTATTAAGCCAGAATTCTGAAAGAGGTACTGCTGTCCTACTTTTGCCTATCTAGGGACCCTTGACTATAATAATAAGATAATATCTAAATCTGTTAACAAAAGCAAACAATATAGTGAAACACTTTTTAAGATGTCAGAAAGCTATACGGGGAATGACTGAGCTCATCCTCTAGAAAAAAACAACTGATTATAATGTATTCCGCATACCTATGTACCATATTCTGCAATTTTATGTGTAACAGATTCTGATACCAATTGCCGCTTCTCCTCACTAAAGAACAAGTGAAAGACTTTTACTACTGTAGCTGTGAGAATAAATTTGGTCCAGTTGGATCTTATCCTGTACGTGATAAAGAGTTATTAGAGTTGACCATTGTGTTTTAACATGAGTCCTGTAACACTTTTTTGTGAAATACTATTAAACTTATTAAGAGAAGCAGGAGCTAGGAACACTATTGCTTGATTACTTCACACCTAACATTATATGAGCTCCATATTCACATAAAGATACTTCATTTTAGCTAACTCTGATACAGTCAAATATTTAATATTTTTCCAAGACTGACACAGAATGCCAACTGTACATTATAAGCAATTAATGGAAATACCAATTATAAACCAACTATGACCCAAAAAGATAAAGAAAGGCATTACATAATGCTAAAGGGTTTAGTTCAACAAGAAGATCTATCCTAAATACATATGCAGCAAACACAGGAGGACCCAGATTCATAAAACAAGTTATTAGATATCTACAAAGAGGCTTAGATAATCACCCACTAATAATGGAAGACTTCACCTCACTTGACATTACTAGACAAATCACTGATATGGAAAACTAACGAAGATATTCAGGATCTGAACTCAACACTTGACCAAATGGACCTAATAGACATCTACAGAACTATCCACCCAAAAACAACCAAATATACATTCTTCTCATCTGCATATGGCACATACTCTGAAATTGACCACAGAGTGAGCCATAAGACAACTCAACAAATTCAAAAATACCAAAATCATGATGGCCACATTCTTGGACCACAGTGCAGTGAAAGTAGAAATCAATAATAAGAAGAGGGCTCAAAACCACATAATTCCATGGAAATTAAACAACCTGCTTCTGAAAGACTTTTGCATAAGCAATGAAAGTAAGGTAGAAATAAAAAAATTCTTTGAAATTAATGAGAACAAAAGTACAGCATATCAGAATCTCTGGGACATAGCTAAAGCAGTGTTAAGAGGAAAGTTTATAGTACTAAATGCCCATATCAAAAAGTTAGGATGATCCCAAATTATCAACCTAACATCACACCTAGAGGAATTTGAAAAGCCAGAGCAGATCAACCCCAAAGCTAGTAGAATACAAGAAGCAACCAAAATCAAAGCTGAGTTAAATGAAATTCAGACACACACACACACACACACACACACACACACACACACACACACACGATCTATGAATCAAGGAGTTTGTTCTTTGAAAGAATAAATAAGGTCGATATGCTGCTAGCTAGACTAATAAAGAGAAAAGAAGATCCAAATAAGCACAATCAGAAATAACAAAGAGGATATTACCACCAATCCCACAGAAATACAAAAATCCCTCAGAAACTACTACAAACACCTCTCTGCACACAAACTAGAAAATCTACAAGAAATAGATAAATTCCTGGAAGTATACAACCTCCAAGATTGAACCAGGAAGAAATAGAATGTCTGAACAGACCACTAATGAGTTTTGAAATTAAATCAGTAATAAAAAGGCTACTAACCAGAAAAGGCCCAGGACCAGACAGATTCACAGCTAAATTATACCAGATGTATAAAGAACAGCAGGTACCATTATTACTGAAACTATTCCAAAAAGTTAAGGAGTAGTGACTCCTCCCTAACTTATTCTGTGAGGTCAGCATCATCCTGGTAGCAAAACCTGTGAGAGACACAGGAAAAAAAAACAAAAAAACAAAAAACTTCATGCCGAAATCATTGATGAACATAGAATCAAAAATCCTGAACAGAAAACTAGCAACACGAATCCAACAGCACATTAAAAAGCTTATCAAGTAGCTTTATCCCTGGGATGTAAGGTTGATTCAGCACATGCAAATCAATAAATGTTATTCATCAAATAAAAAGAACTAAAACAGAAACCACATGATCATGTCAGTAGATGCAGAAAAGGCTTTTGATAAATTCAACATCCCTGCATGTTAAAAACTCTCAACAAACTGAGCATTCAAGGAACATACCTTGAAATGTTGAAATGTTGAAATGCTGTTCAAGGAGCATTCAAGGAAAAAAATAAGAACCATTTATGACAAACCCACAGCCAACATCATACTGAATGGGCAAAAGCTGGAAGTATTCCCCTTGAGGGCAAGCACAAGACAAGGTTACCCTCTCTCACTACTCCTATTCAACATCATGTCCTATTCAACATCGTATTGGAAGTCCTGACCTGAGCAATCAAGGAAGAGAAAGAAAGAAAAGATGTTCAAGTAGGAAAAGAAGAAGTCAAACTATCTGTTTGCAGATGACATGATTCTGTACCTAGAAAAGTCCCATAATCTTAGCCCCAAAACTCCAATAGCAAAGTTTTAGGATACAAAATGAATGTACAAAATGAGTAACATTTCTATACCCTAACAACATTCAAGCTGAGAGCCAAATCAGGAACTCAGTTCCATTCACAATAGACACAAAAAGGATAAAATGCCTAGGAATACAACTAACCAGGGAAGTGAAAGATCTTTATAATGAGAATTACAAAACACTGCTGAAAGAAATCAGAGATGACACAGACAAATGGAAGGATATTCCATGCTCATGGTTGGGAGGAATCAATATAATTAAAATGACCATACTGTGCAAAGTGATTTACAGTTTCAGTGTCATTTCTATCAAACTACCAATGACATTCTTCACAGAATTAGAAAAAAACTATTTTAAAATTCATATAGAACCTACAAAGAGCCCAAATAGCCAAAGCAATCCTAAGTAAAAAGAACAAAGCAGGAGTCTTCACATTACCCAACTTCAAACTATACTACAGGAGCACAATAACCAAAACAACATGGTACTGGTACAAAAACAGATATTTAGGAACAGAATAGAGAGCCCAGAAATAAAGCTGCATACACAACCACTCAATCTTTAACGAAGTCAACAATAGCAAGCAATAGGGAAAGGACTCCCTGTTCAATAAATGGTGCTGAAGTAACTGACTAGTCATATGCAGAAATTTAAACTGAACCTCTTCCTTAGAACGTACATAAAGATCAACTCAAGATGGATTAAAAACTTAAATATAAAACCTCAAACTATAAAAACCATGGAAGATAACTAGGAAATGTCATCCTTGACATAGGAATGGGCAAAGATTTCATGACGAAGACACCAAAAGCAATTGCAGCAAAAACAAAAATGGATAAATGGGACCTAATTAAAGAGCTTCTCATAGCAAAAGAAGCTATCAAGAAAGCAGACAACCTACAGAATGGTAGAAAATATTTGCAAATTACCCATCTGACAAAGGTCAATATCCAGAATCTATAAGGTACTTAAACAAGCAAAAAACAACCCCATAAAAAAGTGAGAGAAGGACATGAACAGGCACTTTTTAAAAGAAGACATACATGCAGACAACAAGTATACGAAAAAGTGCTCAACTTCACTGGTTACTAGAGATATGAAAATCAAAACCACAATGGGATACTGTCTCATACCAGTCAGAATGGCTGTTACTACAAAGTAAAAAATAATAGATGCTTGCAAGGTTGTGGTGAAAAAGAATGCTTATATGCTGCTAATGGGAAGATAAATTAGTTCAGCCATTGTGGAAAGCAGTTGGTGATTTCTCAAGGAACTTAACACAGAACTACAATTTGACCTAGCAACCCTATTACCCATACATAAAGATACATAAATCATACTACCATAAAGACACATGCATGTGTGTGTTCATTGCAGCACTATTCATGGTGTCAAAGACATGGAATCAATCTAAATGCCCATCAATGGTAAACTAAATTAAGAAGATGTGGTACATATACATCATGGGATACTATGCATCCATAAAAAACAACAAGATCATGGCCTCTGGAGCAACACGGATGGAGCTGGGGACCATTTTCCTAAGCAAACTAATACAGGAACAGAAAACCAAATGCTGCATGTCCTCACTGATAAGCAGGAGCTAAACATTGAGTACATGTGGACACAAAGAAAGGAATGGAACAGCAGACACCAGGGCCTACTTAGGGTGGAGGTTGGGAGGAGGGTGAGGACTGAAAAACTACCTATCAGGTACTATGCTTATTACTTAGGTGACAAGATAATCTGTTCACCAAACTCCCATGATGTGCAATTTACCTGTATAACAAATCTAGACATGTACCCCTAAACCTAAAATGAAAGTTTTTAAAAATGCCAACTATAAACTGCTTTTTGGTGATGGATAATGGTTTGTTTTGTTTTTTGAGACAGAGTCTCACTTAGCTGCCCAGGTTGGAGCGCAGTGGCTCATTGTCAGCTCACTGCAATCTGTGCCTCTCAGGTTCAAGAGATTCTCCAGCCTCAGCCTCCCAAGCAGCTGGGGTTACAGGTGTGCGTCACCACATCTGGCTAATTTTTTTGTATTTTTAGTAGAGATGGGATTTCACCATGTTGGCCAGGGTGGTCTGTAACTCCTGACTTCAGGTGATCTGCCCGCCTTCACCTCCCAAAGTGAGGAGATGACAGGCGTGAGCCACCATGCCCAGCTGGTTTTATTGTTGTTATTTAATGAAGGAATATCCTTTCTGAAGATTTCTTCTTAAATTTCTTTTTGTCAGGAAAATAAGCATTTGTGATAGTTTGTTCATAGTTTGGAAAAGGACATTCATCTGAATAAATGGACCCAGATAAGTAAATCAAGCCACTGTGATTTGCTAATACTCTGAAACAAGTTTACATCATAATATTTTCACGTTAGTATATTAAGCTGCACCTATGCTATAATGGCAAGACATAGAAGAACTCTGTATGGCAAACTGTAGTGCTGAGGTATGAGTAGGATAATAAAATTGAGTTTAGGATGCCTGAAGTACAGAAGAATGTGACAATAGGTATATGAAGACACTTTCACCTGTAGTTTACATGAACATTATTTCTGTAAACTCAATACAAATCTCAAAGGAAGTAACAGCAATAATGGGTAAGATATACTGAGTATTTTCTATTTGCCAAGCATTCCATTAAGTATTTTACTGGGATCAGTGTGTTTGATTTGAACATTCACTCCATGGGAGAGATACCTTTATAAACCCCATCTCACATATGAGAAAACAGCAGTTTAGAAAGGTCAGACATCTATAGTTAGTGATAGTGGTGGAACAGTGTGCTCATTATTTTACCACAACAGTGTACCACCTTTATACTCATATTATTTTGTCTATTTAAAAAAATCTAATCTTTATATTAGACTTCTAATATACTAAATTCTCTTTGAACTGATTTGCTAGTTTACATAAAATAACAGAAAAGAGCTACAGCTGAATCAATTCTTAGGGAAGCATCTGGCAAAGTTGCACTAGAACACTGTTGTCTTTTGTTTAAAATGTTTAGACTAACTAATACAAATAACTCAATGTAGAAAATAATGGAATTTGAAAGAGATAGTCATGGAATTTGTATCTTAGTTTCTAGTCATAACGTAGAGTATATATTAGTCTTTGTGAAATAGTGACATGGTAAGTTTAGTTCAGTTAATTTCATGTTTATATTATACTGTTGCTGTATGTGTATATACATACATAGGGAGATGGAAATACCATTTGACCTACTACCCAGTAAGTATTTTAACAGTGACTTAGCCGTGCCTACCAAAATTTAAATGACCCAGCATTTCACGTCTAGAAAACATTCAACAGAATTATTATTACATATCTCAAAGACGTATAGAAGAATATTTATCACAGCATTGTGTGTTATAGTAGAGAATTGGAGACAACTTTAATGTCCAGTAATAAATAGTAAATAAATTATTCGTATGGCCAAGTCACACAAGTTTTCTTTCAAGCCCTCAAATTCAGTAAGCTTTTTCCTGCTTCAGAACCTTTGAACATGCTCTTCTCTTTCCCTTCTCCCTATCATACATACCTCTCTCTCTGCAGTTTCCATGGCTGACTCATGTAAAAGATCTCATCTTTAATCTTACCTCTTTGTGATTTAGAATTGGTCTAAAAGAGATAGAAAAACTAGATTAATATTTAGAAATTGGTGAAGAATTTTAGAAAGGGTGGGAAGCTCAGAAATAATATGAGGTTCAGAGACGGAGTAAGGCTTATGACACAGTGAAGTTGTGATGGGATGCGTACTGAGACTGGGTGACCCTTGGTAATGGAGTAGAAGATAGAAGGCTTGAGAGGGAGTGTTAGACATACATTGAGACTTTCCCATGGGAGAGAGAGAAAGGGTAGCAGAGGTAAAAGATGATATTATGAGCAGGGTACGTTAGGCTCAGGGCAACGTGAATCTGTGGGATGCGTGAAACTTAGGGATAATTTTATGAGACTCTTCAGTGAGGAGTGTTAGTGCTGCTGTTAAAAAAAAATGCCTGTCTTCAGTGAGAAGCGTTAGTGCTGCATTAAAAAATACCTGTCCGGGCATGGTGGCTTACGCCTGTAATCCCAGCACTTTGGGAGGCCAAGGCAGGCAGATCACCAGAGGTCAGGAGTTCAAGACCAGCCTGGCCAACATGGTGAAACCCCATCTCTACTAAAAATACAGAGTTAGCCGGGCATAGTGGCATATGCCTGTAATTCCAGCTATTCGGGAGGCTGAGGCAGGAGAATCACTTAAACCCAGGAGGTGGAGGTTGCAGTGAGCCAAGATCATGCCACTGAACTCCAACCTGTGCAACAGAGCAAGACTCCCATCTAAAAAAATAAATTTAAAAAAAACCTGAGACCGGGTAATTGCTAAAGAACAGAAACTTATTTCTCACAGTTCTGGAGACAAGAAGTCTAAGATATGGGCACCAGTAGGTTCAGTATCTGGTGCAGGCCAGGAGGCTGTAAGTCCAAGATTAAGGCATCAGAAGATTTGGTATCTGGTGAAGGCCAGGTGTCTGCTTTCAAGATGGCACCTTAACCACTGCACACTGCAGCTTCACCATGGAAGGGATCGAAAGGGCCTAGATAATTACCTCCAGCCCTCTTATGAGGCACAAATCCAATCCATAAAGGTGGATCCCTCATGTCCTAATCATCTCCTAATGGCCCCATTTCTTACTATTTTTACATTGGGGGTTAAGTTTCAAAATGAATTTTGAAGGGGACACAGACATTTAAACCATAGCAGGGAGCAAAGGATGGATTATAAAATGATAAAGTAAATTTGCACCACCTCAGAAAAGCCTTTCCTATCTACTCTAATCCATATATAGTAGCTATCCCTTCTCCCATTGTTACCACGACCTAATTATTTATTGTCATGAAGTTTGAGATCATGTCTAACTTATTCAATACTGTATCTTAATCACCTAGTACAGTGCTGGGACACATAGCAAGTATTCAGTACATTTGTGGATATCTTGACAGAGAAGGAGTCTCTGGTGTATTGTTGGTTGAAAATTCTAATTTTCAGGTTAGTGCCAATAGTATGATGCTATTTTTTAAAATAGAATACTACATATATTTATTGACGTGTGTATATATTGGGGTGTGTGTGTGTGTGTGTGTGTGTGTGTGTGTGTGTGTGTATTTGAATTATATATATATTACTGAGCCTAGAAGAGGGCCTGACTATTTATCATGTTTGAAATATTTCTAAAATCTTTACAGGGATTCTACAATTCTTACTACAGTCTTATGAGATAAATACTATTATTTCCTTTTTAAAGAAGAGAGAACTGAGGCATACAGGTTAGTTAAGTTACTTGCCTGAGGTCGCACAGCTTATAAGGACCAGAGCTGGTGTTAGCAACATGTGGCTATTTACATTTAAATTTAAATTGATTATAATAATACGAAATTAGAAATCCAATTCTTTGTTCATACTAGCCACATTTCAAGTATTCAGTAACTACATTTGGCTAGTAGCTATCTTTTTTGGGCAGCAGAGATAATTTAGCACATTTTCATTATTGCAGAAAGTCCTAGTACACATCTGACTCTAGAGTCTGTTTCTACCCATTGTGTAACATTGCCTTCTCTCATTCCAAGCTGTGGACTAGCTCCCCGTGCAAAATGGGAGTAAAGGTAGACATTTTCAGATTTTACTCTATGCACATCTTTTCTAAATTACTTATTTCCCTCCAATAAACAAGTACTAGTTTTGAAATTTTTAAAAAAATAGTCTTTTCTCAAAAATAGAGAAGGAACGTGAAAACATTGATAAAGGATATCTGCAAGTAATATACTTATTGTTACCTAACTGATAGAACCTCAAAGAGATATTTCATTTGATATGTCAGCAAATACTAGAATTTTCTTTTTGTAAAAGTATACTGTAGAGTCACATACACTCATATAGCAGATAATGATGTTTTTTGGTCAATGATGGACCATGCACACCATGGTGGTCCTATAAGGTTATAATGGAGCTGAAAAATTCCTACGGCTTTTCCTCATAGGTCATAGGTGTCCTAATGTCATTTCCTGCAGTGCCAGTTGTATATAAATATAGCACATGTAATTATAGACAGTGCATAATACTTGAAAATAAATAATGTTTATATATTTACTGTACCATATTTTTATTGTTATTCTACAGTGTGCATCTTCTGTGTATAAAAAAAATAGCTAACTGTAAAACAGCCTCAGGCAGGTTCTTCAGGAGGTATTCCAGAAGAAGGCATTGTTGTCATAGGAGATGACAGCTCCATGCATGTTATTACCCTGAAGACCTTCCAGTGGGATGAGATACGGATGTGGAAGCTGGTGATATTGATGATCTTGACACTGTGTAGGTCAAACCTAATATGCGTGTTTGTGTCTTAGTTTTTAACAAAAAAGATTAACAAGTAAAGAAAAAATAATTTTTTTAAATAGAAAAAAACTTATAGAATCAGAATATAAAAAAAAGAAAGTATTTTTGTACAGCCATACAGTACTTTGTTTTAAGCTGAGTCAAAAAGTTTTTTTTAAAGTTTATAAAGTAAAACAGTTACAGTAGATAGCCTAAGTATACAGTGTTTATATAGTCTACAGTAATGTATTATAATGCCCTAGGCCTTCACATTCACTTAAGCACTCACTGACTTAACCAGAGCAACTTCCAGTCCTGCAAGCTTCATTTATGTTAAGTGTCCTATACAGCTGTACATTTTTTAATCATTTATACCATAGTTTAATGGTATCTTTTCTATGTTTGGATATATTTAGATACACAAATACTAAAAGTTTTGTTACAACTACCTGTAATATTCAGGTACAGGAACATGCTAGACAGATTTGTAGCCTAGAAATAATAGACTACATGCTAGACAGGTTTGTATAGCCTAGATGTGTAATAGGCTATACCATCTAGATTTATGGATGTACACTTTATGATGGTCACATGACGAAATTGCCTAGCAACACATTTCTCAGAACATATCGCCATCATTAAGAGACAATGACTGTAACAGGCAGAGATGTCTGTTGATTCTTTCTGTGGCTGAGTTTTCAGGGAAGGCGAATATCATAAGAAGAGACCCCTTTTCCTATTTCCACCCACAGACTTCCCTTAGTCCCACTGTTAGTGTAATCTGTTTTTCCAGGCTAGCATCAGAAAACAGCTCCTTAAATCATTTATTTCCTTGTTTACTTATTTATTTATTTATGGATTGGGATAGGAAGGGGAAACATCTGCTTAACATTGCATGAGAATGAGAAGAAATTGACTAAGAAATTGCATGTTTTGAGTATTCTCTTTTATTTCCTAGACTTAAGTGGTAATAATTTATATAGCCACTTCAAGATCAGCATCCAGAGCTCCTTTTCCTATTAGCAAATATTGACTTTTAGTAACTCAACTAAGTGTATAGATTACAGAAACATTTCTGAATCACTTTAGATTTCTATTCAGGTAAAGAAACAATGGTATGTAAGATGTTCATGTTTTAAAATTGTATATATGGAGATTTATTGAAACCTATGTGATAAGGTCTTTGGCCAGTTCACAGAAACAAATTTCCTTGAATTTCAGTTCAAATAAAATCATGGTTTAATTTTAATTTAAATTTATGAATTTAATGAAAACTTACTGAACCTTTATTGTGTGTGCAGATAACATGGTAGGTGCGAAATATGTAGAAATGAACAGTTCACAGTTTGCATCTGAAAGTACTCAGTATACTAAGTGTAATTGTACAATTTTATACAGGTATAGAGGAAAGGGTTTGGGGGTGGGGTGGGGAGAATTTAGGAAAAGTGAATGGAGAAGGTGATGCAAGAGCTAGACTTTGAGAACAAAAAGGAATCCCCTAGGCAGGTTTGTTTGAATTAGCAGAATCTGCCTTGAGTAATTATAGCTACAGTTTGTTTCAATGCTTCTGTCATTCATTTGACATATGCTGCCCTTAAAGTTTGACCATTCAATTTCTTCTCTAGTCAGAAAATATCTTGCTAGCACTGAAAGAGTTTTTCCCCCCTACTACTCTTTATATTTGACCTATTAAAAGCTGGACATTTTAGGCAAATCAGACCCATATCCGTCTACTCTTGGTAAACTTTGTATGTCTGTATTTATACTGGCATTCATCTGAAGAGAGGAAGTATAGGCACACTGTCATCCATATTCAAAAATTCAAAGCAAGTATATCTTTAAAGATTTTCTTTAAATGGTTATGATTTATATAACTGTTAGAGAGGACAAGTGAATAAGAGTTGCATTATATATTTACTAAACTTAAGGAAAAAAAAAGTAGAATATTTTCTATGTAATTAGTCCAAAAGCTCCAAAATTAGAAAATTAAAAAGTACTGTAATAGAGGCAGAATGATTTTATGTCCCTCATTATCTATTGCTTAATGTAATCATTCACTATTTTGTATATTAATAAACACTAATATAAGCTATTTTGTAGCAGTTTCTCTTTAAATTAGAATATAAGAATTAAAGAACATTTGTCCTTTGCTTACTTATACTACTCTCAAAGGCACATCCTGTCAGGACCAATTAGTTATCATTTATACTTTTCTTTGTTGTTCTCATTGGTTGTGTCTAAATTTGCCTTTAAGCTGTATGTACATTATTGACATTTTCTTTAAAGACTTTAAGCTAGAGCCAGATGATAAAATGAGTTGTGCTGTCCAGCAGATACATACAGTATTCACCTGTTTGTAGGTGATTTTTCTAGGTTATAACAAAATAAAACCTAAAGCATCATATTGACTCTGCTCTTTATTTGGGTGCTAATACACTTTGAATAAAACCCTCAATTACTAAGCATTTTTGAGTCCCAACAAGACAGTCCCATGACATTAATGGTATCTTTATAACCTTTTTAACTTCTAGTTTCTCTGACAGAGCTCTACAATAACAGCAATGGGTTTGCCCTTGGCTAGCAGAAACTCATTTTGAGGGGATAATAGGTATTTACTATTTAGATAGCTGGCAATAAAATTTCTCTGAATGAGATTTTCCTGAGAAACTATAAACTGATTAAATTACTTTCTTTTAATGGACCGGCAAAGTGTGTAATAATAGTTTGTTGAAGCTTTGCATTCAATGTCTTGCTTTCTTTTTTAGAGACACTGAAGCTGTCTGGTTTTGGTGAATTATGGGGGTTGGTAGAAATTACTCTCTACTGTATAGCTTGTTCTTGATTTTCCTCCAAATTAAAAAAAAAAATTAGAAGTGAATTCTGTGAGGATAAAAAGGATATGGTCAGTAATGTATCTGTTCACTTCAAACTTTATTTTAATCAGAAGTAAGATTTAGCAGTTTTATGCCTCAAGAGTTCTGTTTTTAGGAAATACGCCTTAACTGAGACATAAATGTGGAAAATCACTCTGCTTTTCAAGTTGACATCTTTTTAAACTTACTTAAAATAAATAAAAACTAGGAAACAGTTTTCTTTGTTGCTTAATAACTAAAATGGAAGTTGTTTTTACTAGCACTGATTTTTAATAATGTGTTCTTATTTTATGGGTTATTTAACAAGAGACCTTTGTTTAATGATATTAAATTTGGACCTTATAAAATTCAGCATAGCAATTCATTATATAAAGTATAAGAAAGACATTTCACACTAGTCTTGATAGAAAAGAAATACTTAAAATGTAACTCATTATTATAAAACTTGATTAAGGAGCTTCTCAAAATTCCACTTAATGTGAATATCGTCAATAAATGTCAACTGAGATAAATAATTTGTATTTCTTTATTTAAAATGTGAAAACATACATAAAATATATTTGGTAATTCATACTGTAAACATTTTTCTTTAAAGACAAATCCATTATAGTCCTTGGGGGTGACAGCTTGCAGAATATCTTTCAAGGCCATGAATTTTGCAGAGAAGTGCATCAAATTTAGTATTTTTATTGGCAGTCAGAATTTCATATTTGGTGCTATAATAAAATTGTGATTGAAATGGGACCTTGAGTATCTTGTCCTTACGTGAAGTACTTTGAATTTGAATATCACACAGATCCTAACTTAAACCACGTTCATTTTCTCTTAAGCCTTTGGCCCTGACACATCCATTGCTGGCAATGTTTTTCATTCCAGCAAATCTGTGCTGTTGGCACCAATAGGTACAAGGGACACTAGTCATGACAGTAAAGAAATGGAAAAAGAAACAATAATATTTATCTTCCCCTCTGAATGATCTAGTTCAGGTCACTGCTACGAACTAAAACATACTTGATATTTAGTTCTTATTGGGTCAATTGTTTTGTCATCATGCTTTTTTCTCCCTCACTTCTCAGGATTATAATAAATAAACATCAGTGAAATATTGTGAAATAATGGCTATCTAGTAAATTTACTGAAATTAGTTTTCAACTTACCTGGGAAATTTTAAATAGAAAATTGAGATTAAAGTAGAAATTCATGTTTTTTAATATACAGTTCTACTTTAAATGTGATAATCCTGAAGTTATGATAAAAGAAAGATTTACTGAAGTATAGCAATAATATAAGGAATGCACTTGCATTTTAGTTCATTGTTCTTCAATAAGACGTAAATACAGGTTGATTACATTTTTCAGTTTGTTCAATTTTTCCTCCCTCAAACTGGGTAATGAATATCTGTCTTAAAAATTTTTTTTCTTCAATGTTTTAATGGCCACTTAGCAAAAATTTTGTGCTACTCTAATGGTTTTCATGGAGTAAAGTCATTAAAGGGAAAAAAAATCACTGTGATTATTACTATACTCTAAATGACTAAACTTTAACAGAACGGAAAAAACTGTAAACACTTTCTACATAAAATGTCTGAACTTAAAGCTTATTCTGATAGAAAAAAAATCTAGCAAATTTTTTGCGTAAGAAAAATAATTGCTATATATGCCTGTCCATCTTAAGAATTATGAATATTTAAGTCTATTATTATTAAATCAGAAACTGAAAGTTGCTTGTTTGTTGGGACCTCCATTTTCCAGTGTAAATTAATGCAGTTATCATGTTTTGTCATTCAACAAAATACACACAAATGTGAATTTTAATTACATGTTATACTGCAATGATAAACTGTATCTACATACAGTTTTACATTAATCTTCATGCACCCTTCTGCCCCAACATTGGTTCCTGTGTGAATTCTGTTAATTTTATGAACTGGTAAACATTTAAACATGAAATTCTTTGTCGTATATAATGCAGTACTTCAGAACTAACAGAATGTTATTTTATAGCACTGTTCGAGGTTGCAGAATATTATTTTTGGCATGCAGTTTCTCTGTGAAACAGTTTTTACTTTGGATTTTTTTTTCTTTTAAAGAGATTTTCAATTTTAACATGAGGGAACTGGTGTCATGGGTAAGGCTTTTACATGGAAACAAAGTAGCAGATTGAAGTGGTTTCAGGGCTTTAATCCCTTGGTAAATTAGCCAGCAGGCTAGCCTTTTCATAGATAAGCTAAACAACAGGTTGATGCCATTTGGGCATTAGCAATGAGAACCACCTGAGGGAATAGGGACTGAATAGGAAGAAATGTAGAATGGGAAGAAGGCATGGCTATTAGCTTTTGCTAGGTCGAGTAGCTAAAGTAATACCCATAAATGAATCATTGTATCTGGTATTTTAGGTTTCCTTTTATATATTCTTAAATTTACATTATTCTTAAAATTCTCAAAATTTACTTTAAAGATAACATTACATTTCTAATTAACGCGATTCTGGGATTTTACATTAAAATTTATGTCAATGAGCTTATAAATATTTCATTTGATAAATTTGTACTTTTTCCTTTTTGAAGAGAGATTTGAGGCTTTCAGATTGTTATCCTTAACCAAACAGAAGGAGATATTTTGAAATCTGGAAGTATAGAATTGATAGGATTTCAAACACTGAAATAATATTGCCTATTTGAAAACTATGAATATTGCTATTATTCTTTATAAGCTATTATAATAGCTTTATAAGCTATTATAAAATTATTTTCTTAAAATGTTTTCACAATTTTTTTAACCACTTGAGAAAAAATAATTCCTTGCCATATTGTATTGTACATATTAGGCAACACATTTAAATAAATCATCAATAATTAATAGTAACCAGCATAGCCACACTTAGTAGGAAAAATTAGGAATGTAACTTTATGTAAACTGAAAAGAATTTAATCTCTGCAAGAACACATTTTAAAATTGTTCATTTTGCATGTTATTTAAAATTCCTAAGGTAATTGGTACCTTGATGTTGATAAATATTAGAATAATACGTTAAGAAAATTGATATAGCACTAAAGTCATTAAAATAACCTGGTACCCTATGAAGCCCTCTCTCTAGGCTTTTAATTTTTCATTTAGAAGGGGAGATTTTAAGGATCAATACGAAGATCTGTTGATAATATTATATTTAATTAGAGTAATCAAAAACCATGCTCAGAGCGTGACACCTGCCAGGGAGAGCTTCAAAAAGATAGTAAGCAGCATGCATTAGAATCGTCTCTTTTGCTTGTCCACGAGCACTAATCTAGCGGAAGTCCCAAATGGGGCAACTAGTCAGCTATTTTATTGACTTTGATCTGGTTTGGGGGGCAGTTTATTTTCCCATAATGCCATTGATCAATGATTTCCTTTCAGCAGTGATGTAATTAAAGGGCTTTAGTCGGCTTCTGCTGTGTTGCCTTGAAATTTATTATTCTGGAGATTTAAAGAAGATCGATAGGGTGCAGTGGCCCGGTGTTTAGACCCGAGTAGGAGGACCCTACTGAGAGTATAAGGCATGCAGAAAACAAGGCTTCAGGACACAAACAAGATGTTTACCTGGGACCTTGAGCTGACCTATTCACAACAGATCCTGTATAACCAGTAGCGTTTTAGTACCTATTTTTATCACAGACTCAAAACTACTTTGTCCTCTTTGTTATTGATCCTTACAGTTTGTTTTAAAGCAATTGAAATCAAATATTCATGTTGTCAAAGTAAGAATTAAAATTTAAACATATTTGCCAGAAACACAGATTCCAAATGGCTTCGTCTTGAAATGTGACTAAAATATGACTAATTTGAGGAATGTGGATGTCTTTAAAGACTCACTAGGACCTATTAAAAGCATATCATTAATTTGCTTTTTAAAAAATTAATCTGAGTGAATCAAATTTGCTTTATTTCATAACTAATTCAAACACACATTGCTTATTTTTGTATGAGTAGAAATGTACATGCAATGACAAGTATTCCTAAGTGATCAAAAGACCACGTTTGGTTAATAGACTCATAGAACCTACCACTAAATAAAAATTAAGAACTGCCTCAAAACTTATGTTATTTGGTAGATTCGTAAAATAAATTCAGTGATTCTTTGTAATGTGTAAACTGTACCCTGAGATTCTTATTTGTTTTAATGAAGTAAAAATAAATTGAAAATAAAAGAGACATTTAAGTTCCAAACCCACCCATTTTTTGTGATTATTAATCTTTTTGTAATAGCAAACATAAAAACACCTCATCTACAAGTGCATTTGAAAATCCTGAATACTTCTTTTATAGACTCTAAACTTATATTTGCATATTTTAGATTTTAAAAATCCTAAAGTAATTATTTTCTACTTTGCTTAACACACAGCGTTTTCCAGTCTTACCTACCCCAGATCATAGAATTCGTGGGGGACCAGTCTGAGAAATGCAAGGTTTGGTGAAAAGAACCCTGACAGACAAGAGACAGCTGTTCTGAATTCTAATCCTGGCTTTGCCTTTCATGACTTGTATGATTTTTACAACTTAGATAACCTCTCTGGGTCTTAGCTTTCTTATCTGTGAAATGAGGAGCTTGTGTAAGAGAGGATGGGGTTGGTCAGGGAATGATACGCAGTATCCCAAGGAGCTTTTTCTGCATAGGCATTCCACCAGACACCCTTCCCGCTGCTGGGATTGGCTATAGATATACCTTCATCAGCTGGTTAATTGAGCCATTATTAAAATTTATTTTCTCAACCTTCTCACTCATGTATTTAACTATCATTTTTAGAGACTTCTAGTCACCAGAGGCATATGGAAAATATAGCAGTTATATTTAGAAGTCAAAGAGTAAACATAAGCATGATTTATCACTTTGCTAAATTTAGTCAACACTGGCATATTGAGCCTCCTGATAAAGGTAATAGGCCATCTAACAAGATAACAGAAGTGGTAATGCAGACATAGTCTGATAAGTTGCTGTCTTGATTAACACTAACTTATGAACATTACTAAAACCTCACATTATAGCCAATGAATAAGCAAGGCAAATAGGCATTGCAGAAAAAATGAGCAAATTAGAGATTTTGTTTACATTTTATTCCCAGTAATCATTTAGCGTGAATTAAGATCTCTTAGTTTCTTTTAAAAACACTAATGACTTAGTAAAACGTATGTCCTATGCAGGGACATGGCTGAAGCTGGAGGTTGTTATCCTTAGCACACTAACACAGCAACAGAAAGCCAAATACCACGTTTTCACTTATAAGTGGAAGCTAGGCCAGGCGGCTTATACCTGTCATCTCAACACTGTAGGAGACTAAGGTGGGCGATCACTTGAGGCCAGGAGTTCGAGACTAGCCTGGCCAACATTGTGAAACCCCCATCTCTACTAAAAAATACAAAAATTAGCCAGGCGTGGTAGCTCATGCCTGTAATCCCAGCTACTTGGGAGGCTGAGGCAGGAGAATTGCTTGAACCCAGGTTGCAAAGTTTGCAATGAGCCAAGATTGCATTACTGCAGTCCAGCCTGGGCAACAAGGCGAGATTCTGTCTCAAAAATAATAACAACAACTAATAATAAAATAAGTGGGAGCTAAATGATGAGAACACACAGACACATAAGAGGGGAACAGCAACACACACTGGGGCCTATCGGAAGGTAGAGGCTGGGAAGAGGGAAAGGATCAGGAACGATAACAAATGGATACTAGGCTTAATACCTGGTTGATGAAATAATCTATACAATAAACCCCCAGGACACAAATTTTCTCATGTAACAAACTTCTACATGCACCCTGAACTTAAAGTTAAAAAAAAAAAAAAAAAATGCTGCATTTGAATTCACTAAATGCAAGGTGAGAGTAGCTAGAGGGTTATAGAGTCCAACAAGTCACAAACACAGATATACACAAAACTTGTTAGAGGAACAGTTAGTTGGAGAGGATCATATTTTGTTGTATTTGTTGTTGCTTGATTTTATTAAATCTATTTATTTTTCTTTATTTTTCTTTATCACATTCACCACTCCCTAACATTATATTTTATGTCTGATTAGTGGGTTAGCATCAGGCTTTCCTACTAGAAAGTGAGGTCCATAAAAGCAGGAATTTTGCCTATTTGTTCAATAACATATCCCCCCATCCTAGGAGACTGACTGGCACATGGCGGGTGCTCATTAAAGTTATAGTCTCTTGGGAGCTATTGACTGTATCACCAAAGAGAGTATTGTGATACGAACTATGTTTTAGAATGTTAACTTTGTGGAGGTCAAAAGGTTAATGATGAGTTGTGCTGTGAATGAGATGATAAAAGCAAAATTTGGAAAAAAATAATAGTAAAAGAGAGCAAATAAGTTATTGTTGATGATTTTAAGAGAGGCAAAACTACCTTGTTTAATGTTGTCATTAGGAACTATTGGTATATCCTGGGTATATGATAGATATTGTTATCATTATCAATATCCTGGATATTCATTAGTTAATTACAATTAATACATATTTATGAATACCTGAATATAGCTGTTCCCAACCTGCTTTTTCTCATTTACCAGAGTTTCAGGATATATATTTAAGATGTAGAAAATGATCAGTGTTCTTTCTGCTTCCAGTTGTAAGCCACTGAGATCTTTGTTATCTACCATTTTTATCCTAAAGGTAAAGATGATACCTAAAGAAAATCTCTTTCATGTTTATAAGAAAAAATACTTAATTTTCAATTCACCTAAAGACATTAGAAAGGGATTTGTTTCTTTTTTTATTTTCCTATCTTCAGTACTTAAGAGTACTAGTTCATAAGAGACACTTTAGATGTTTGGCGAAAAGAAATGAGAGAGAAGGAGAAAAACAGAGGAAGAAGGATAAGCACCATAATATATATGATTCTTATCTGATAATTCTTGGTCTTGTTTGGTGTAACTGTGATGGACTCTACTGCAATCATAAAAATGGATTAAATGATCATTTCAAAGAAAAGTTTGATTCTTTTTCTTGGCTATATTTTACCTATTCTTTAAGACTTATTTCCAGTGTCACCTTCTTTTGGAAATCTCTTCCATCAGACTATGTTAGACATATATATTTTCTTTACATATTAAGTGCTCTTTTTATATTTGTTTATGTTATGGTTTATGTTTATGTTAATGAGTATAGAGCATGTACCTCTCTCATTAACATTAAATAAGTCAATACATGGTAAGCACCTCACTACCATAAATCATTTTCTTAAAGGGTTAAGATAAAAATACAGTAATTAGCCTGGGAACAGTGGCTCATCCCGTTAACCCTGTCATGGAGAGTCAGAGGCAGGAGAATTGCTTAAAGCCAGGAGTTCAAAACCAGTCTGGACAACAAAGGAAAACTCCATGTATACAAAAAATTTAAAAAATTTTGCTCTGATTTTGATTATTTGTTGCCTTCTGCTAGCTTTGGGATTTGTTTGCTATATTCCATGCTTATGGATAGGAAGAATCAATATCATGAAAATGGCCATACTACACAAAGTAATTTATAGATTCAATGCTATTCTGATTAAACTACCATTGGCATTCTTCACAGAATTAGTAAAAACTACTTTAAAATTCATGTGGAACCAAAAAAGAGCCCATAAAGCCAAGACAATCCTAAGCGAAAAGAACAAAGCTGCAGTCATTATGATACCTGACTTCAGACTATACTACAAGGCTACAGTAGTCAAAACAATATGGTACTGGTACAAATACAGATACACAGACCAATGGAACAAAATAGAGATCTCAGAAATAAGACCACATCTCCAACCATCTGATCTTTAGCAAACCTGATAAAAACAAGCAATGGAGAAAGGACTCACTAATAAATGATACTGGGAAAACTGGCTAGCCATGTACAGAAAATTGAAACTGGACCCCTTCCTTACACCTTATACAAAAATTAAGGTGGATTAAAGACTTAAATGTAAAACCCAAATCAATAAAACCCCTAGAAGAATATCTAGGCAATATCATTAGGATATAGGCATGGGCAAATATTTTATGACGAAAATGTCAAAAGCAATTGCAACAAAAGCAAAAATTGTCAAATGGAATCTAATTAAAGAGCTTCTGCAGAGCAAAAGAAGCTGTTATCAGAGTGAACAGACAACCTATAGAATGGGAAAAAACTTTTACAATCCATCTGACAAAGCTCTAATATCCAGCTACAAGGAACATAAACAAAATTACAATTAAAAAGTGGGAAAAGGACATGAAGAGACACTTCTCAAAAGAAGACACTTATGTGGCCACAAACATGAATAAAAGCTCTACATCATTGATCATTAGAGCAAAGCAAATTAAACTCACAATAAGATACCATCTTATGCCAGTCAGAATGGCAATTATTAAAATGCCAAGAAACAACAGATGCTGGTAAGGTTGTGGAGAAATAAGAATGCTTTTACACTGTTGGTGGGAATGTAAGTTAGTTCAACCATTGTGGAGTCAGTGTGGAGATTCCTCAAAGACCTAGATCCAGAAATAACATTTGACCCAGCAATTCCATTACTGAGTATATACCCAAAGGAATATAAATCATTATTTTATAAAGATACATGCACATGTATGTTCATTGCAGCACTATTCACAATAGCAAAGACATGGAATCAATCCAAATGCCCATCAGTGATAGACTAAGAAATGTGGTACATATACACCATGGAATACTATGCAGCCATAGAAAGGAATGAGATCATGCCCTTTGCAGGGACATGGGTGGAGCTGGAAGCCATTATCCTCAGTAAACTAACACAGGAACAAAAAACCAAATACTGCATGTTTCACTTATAAGTGAGAGATGAACAATGAGAATACATGAACACTGGGAGGGAAACAACACACACAGGCCTGTCAGGGGGTCAGAGAGAGGAAGAGCATCAGTATAAATAGCTAATGCACGTGGGGCTTAACACCTAGGTGATGGGTTGATAGGTGCAGCAAACCACTATGGCACATGTTTACCTTTGTAGCAAACCTGTGCACGTCCTGCACATGTATCCCAGAACTTAGAATTAAATTATTTTTTTAAACCAGGCTTGGTGGCACGCACCTGTAGTCCCAGCTATTCAGGAGGCTTAGGCGAGATGATCACATGAGCCCAGGAGCTGGAGATTGCAGTGAGCTGTGATCATGCCACTGTACTCCAACCTGGGTGACAAACTAAGACTCTGTCTCTTAGGAAAAAAAATAAGTTTGGTAATTATCCATTATTGTCCTGGAAGGTTAATTATATAGAAATGCTCTTACAATTAATTCTTACATTTAATTTCTTTCTGATGTTCAGGAAAAAAAGAAAGCTCTTTTTAATTTAGGGTTTCTGGAATTTTATTATGTTCAACAAAAAAAGTTATAGATTTTGAGTGTCTGTCATTTTCTTGCAAGCAAATCCCTTCTCTGTTATTAACTTTGAACTTTACTAGATGGAATTCAATGAAAGTTTGTTCAAGTTTAACTCTTTGAGGACTACAAATGGATTTTCTAAAACTCCCACAATCTATTGGGTGTTCTTCATTATTTCATTTTTAGTTAAAAGTATCCTCCATAGTTCGTGTGTATATGCCAGGGCTAATAGCGAATGTTTCTCATCATTTGTACTAGAAAATGGTATGAGATAGGAAAGTAGGAAATATAACTCTCTTTTCTTTTGATTTATACTTGTATGATCTACTTGAATCCAGAAGGATGGGCTTTGAGAAATTGTCAAGCATGAATTTTGTTTCATTCTTTTATATAGCTTTTTTTATCCTTTCTTTTTTTGATGAGGAAATTATCCATCTTTAAAGATTCTATGTTGCATTTGAAAACTATTGTTTTTTATCGAATGTGAAGAATACTTTTCCAGTCATTTGTACTGTTACTTTTTGCCTTTTACAGAATGTAATAGCTTTTGCTTAGGGCTCTGGAGTCAGACTGCCTGGATTAGCTTTGGCTCCATTATTTACTACTGAGTAACTTCGGTTAATTACTGAAGTTCTCTGTGCTTCAGTTTCCTCAGTGGTAAAAATAGGGTATTAATATTGAACATTAAATGAGTCAATATATGATAAGCACCTAGAATAATATCAAATAATTCAGTAAATATTGACTTCCACTTTTTAATGATTCTTGTTAATTAATAGTGCTCTGTGAGTCAATTGAACCAGAATTCACTATAGAAAAAGAACAAAACTATTGGTTGTTATTTCAGACAGATATAATAATTTTACATATTTCCTTCTTGGATAAGATGATGAGCCTGGCAAGACTAATATTTTATGTTGTATTAAAATAAATTATTGTTATAATTGGTTGACGGAAGTATTCATTAATAGCAATATTTCACTTTAAGATATGTAATTTGAATAGATTTGCATTGATTATTCCTAGATTGTTTTTGCTTTATTAGCCCTTTATTTTAAAGTTTCATGGAATTTCAGCTGTGATAATATCTAAACTTACCTATTTTTGTTTCATATTCTAAGTGTTCAGAACATGTGGCTACATTTTTTATTATGAAGATCAGAGGGTATCATGTATAACACATACTTGTTTCTATTTGTGCTCTCAAATTTAATGCTTCATTTATTTTGTCATTTTATATCTTGAATTACCTGTTGGTGTTTTATATAGATTGATTTCCCTTATTTACTTTTTACAGTCCTTTTTTTGGTCTTTCCTCTTTTGCTGTCTTTCTTTGTTCCTTTCTCAACCATTTTGGTAATTTCGATGTATGTCAGTTTGAAAACATTGCCCTATAATTCTTTGACATTTCTTCCACTGAGAACTGGGTCTATGTCCCTTTCCTTTGATTCTGGCTTTGTGACTACTTGACCATAAGAATACAGCAAAATGATCTGTACCAGTTTCCAGGTCTAGGCCTTAAGAAACTGGCAGCTTCTACTTCTGATTTCTTGGGCCACTTGCTCCTGGAATCCAGCCTCTACACTGTGAGGAAGCCAACAGCCTCATGGAGGGACCATGTATAAGTGTCTTAGCTAACAGCTCCACTGAATCCCCAGCTGATAGCCAACAGCAACATCAGGCACACAAATGAGCAAGACTTCAGAGGAATCTAGCCCCTGGCCATCAAGTCAGCCTCAGCCTCTGTGTTGCCCTAGTTGGTGCTAGATACCACAGAGTTAAGCTTCCCTGGCCAACCCCTGCCCAATTGCAAATTTATAAGCAAACTTAATAATTTTGGTTATTTTAAGCATAAGTTTGGGTTGGTATATTCCAAAACAGAGATAACTGATAATGGTATACTCCTTTTTTTCTCTTCATAGTAACAGTTTTAAGAAAGTAAATATTGTTGGAAGTAGTTCTTGGAATTTACCTTTAAAGATAATTAGTATTTTCTTTTTAATAGCATTTTAGGTTTTGGGGTACATGTGAAGAACATGCAAGATTGTTGCATAGGAACACACATGGCAGTGTGATTTGCTGCCTTCCTGCCCATCACCTATATCTGGCATTTCTCCCCATGCTATCTCTCCCCAACTCCCCATCCCCCACTGTCCCTCCCCTATTTCCCCCCAACAGACCCCAGTGTGTGATGCTCCCCTCCCTGTGTTAATGTGTTCTCATTGTTCAACACTCGCCTATGAGTGAGAACATGTGATGTTTGATTTTCTGTTCTTGTGTCAGTTTGCTGAGAATGATGGTTTCCTGCATAGGAATAACACTTTAGAACATAGCTGAAGTTTTTTTTAAAAGCGAATGATAATACATGTTAGTAAAACAAGAATTTCATCACTTGTCTTTGAATTCATATATATTTCTTGTAATTTTTCTCTGACTGTAATAACTGCAGCTTATCTTAATATATCATCATTGTTGCTATTGTCTTATTTTATATGGAGCAAGAATGATAAATACGAAGCATTGGTCCCCACTCTTTTAGGCTGCATCTATAGTATATCACTAGTTGAACGGTGTGCTTTTTCTTGCTGAGTAGATGTGACTTCAGAATTCTCAACACGAACTTCATGCTATTATTACCAGTGCAGTTGGAATGTGGACATCTGAGACCTCTAGTTTATAAAAACTTTTACCTATAATATCAACATAGGTATAATCCTCTTCCTACTCCTGAAGCTACCTTAATGCTATCATCAATCTGCTTTTCTGGCAGCATTTTATCTTTGTTAGAGAGATCTCTGCTTAATTGTTTTCCTTTTTTCTTCCTTTCCTCTTCTATAGCTTTTATATAGAAATCAGAAGCTTCCTACCTTTGTGGAAAAAAGTCACACTGAGATTTCTCTAAGGAGGCAATATAGTTAGTGGGAAAAGCCATTACACTTTTCTGTAAAACAGTTTTCACCATTGGAAAAAAGATGAGACACGAATACATGAGTGATGAGGTCATTTGCAAATTTTATAGTGCATCTGAATGATTGGGTAAAGGGATTTAAATTAGCTGATTGCACACTGTATGTCAGGGTGCTGTATGTTTAACACTTTTAATTCATTTGATCATCAGATCATACCTATAGGGAGAATATTATTATCTAAATTTTTATACAGCTTAATTAATCATTTTTCTTATTTATTTGTTAATTTTTTTATTCTATAGATTATTTGAAGGATTCTATAGCAGAGTAATAAAATAGTGATATGTGACTTTTTAAAAATCAGAAAAAAAGGAAAACTGTACATTAATTAGTCAAGAATAGGAGAAAAATGGAACAAAATTCACTTATCAGAAAAGCCCATTAAATTGCTTTTTCTTGTTTTGGGTTTCCTGACAATCCAAGCCAAAAGATGATTGTCAAAGAAAACTACAAGTTTTGCAGAATAGCTTTTCCTAGAAGGGAATCACATGTAGAAGGGCTTTAATATATGTGATTTTCTTATTAAATAAAAAGCGGTAAACACACAAATGTTATCCTTTCTGGTTGTTACTGTCTTTTTATCATCATCATTATCATCACTCTGTGATAGAGTATATAATATCCTCAACATCACAATTGCAAGAAATACAATAACATGTGTCACACGCCTCTTACTTTTATTGTCCATCAATAAAAACCAAGGATGTGACCATTAAAAGCAACATAGTAAAATAAAATCTGTTCAGAAAATATGCATGAAAGAGATAGCACTCTCGTGGATCTGTTTGAATCTAATTAAAACCTGTTCTATCTGGAGAAACAGAGAGAATCCTTGTTTTTTACAATGATACTTATTTATATGGACATTCTCCCAGCCATGGTCTTTCAGTTATTGAGTCATTTCAGTTGTATATACTCGTAAAAGTCTGAAGACTGATACTATACATTGATTTTTGGGTGGGTTTTTAAACTTTAGAGATCACATAACAGGTAATAGGTTGAAATTTTTTTGTGGAAGTTGAGGAGCCTAATGGGTTTCCCTCCTAGACAGCTAGCCCTTTACCTCCACAGAAAGATAGCCCAAGAAGGGATATACCAGAATTTGTCTCAAGAATCATTGCTGCACCTGCCTCAGGACAAGAACACTTAAGCAAAACAAGTCCTAACATTTTACAGCCTTGAGCAGAGTGGAATTTTTCTCATCATTTTATACTTCATCTTACTAATTACTTGCTGTAGTGCTTGAAAATTCTTGGTAGTGTTGCCATCAACATCAAGTTTGAGAAAAGTAGCTTTCCGGAGAAGTGACCAAGATTAATCAGTTCATTAAAGATTTGAGATTAAATAAAGCATTGAGTGATACTTTTCTGCCATGAAAACTATTCAAAGCCTCTGTTGTCTTGTAAGTTCTGATCTCACCAGCCAGTTTATTTCCATTCATGTGCTCTCACCAACCAGTAATTAATTCCATTCATGTACTTTTACCTGGATGGATTCAAAATATGGTTTACTATATGTACCTCCCAGTGGAATTAGCTTTAGTCACATTTTTATCAGTGTTATTACAAATAGATTTAAATATGTCAATTATGTTTCCGCCAAATTTCAGCAATTGTTAGAGTGTAAGTATAATAAATATAAATATAGGAATGTGTGAAATAGTTCATATGTAGACTTTTACAAGATTTCTTATGAAGTTAGTATGACATATAAGGCACTTCCTGAGTAGTGCTTATGGCTGTGACCTCAGGCATCTTTTTTTTTCCATCAGATGGAAAAACTGATGCTCTGACTCTCAGATGTGGTCATAGAATGCACAAATAGAGGCCATTTGTGGGGATAACTGAAGCAAATAATCGTCTTCATTGTAATAGGTGACAATTTATTTGCAACTAGAAATTTGAGTTCTGTTTTTGTTCCTTAGGAAAGTGCCCTGAGTTGTAATGCTGATCCAAGTTGAGTAATCAGATTACTTAACCTAATGACAATAAGGTTCATAGAAGTTATTTTCAAACTCTAAAATCATGTGATTGATGATTTATATTTTATTAAAGATTCGAAGCAATTACACTTGCTGTTTGGATGTGTACATGGCTCATACTTGGGTTGAACAGGTAATTATGTGCCCTACTTTTGTGCCTCCTTTATAGATTTGCAAACATAAGACTTTATTATAGTACCTATCCCCTCACAGGATAGACTTTTTTATTCTAAAAACTCAGAGATACAGAGCATACATGTGATAGACACTTTAAATCTAACAAAGAAGAGGCTAATGCAACACAGTCAAAGTATAGCACTTGATATTAGCAGGAGTCTTACTGTAACTTTTCTTACATTAATTTTCTTGCATTGTTTCTTTGACCTTTGAAATAGGTCAGAGTTGTTAACTAACTCAAACACGTACATTCACTCATTCTCTTCTTCTGCCTTCCTCCACTCCTCCCTCTCTCCCTCAGTGCTCTCTTAACCCCACTCCCTCCTTTTACCCTCCTCATAGGCAAGATCACAAGAGCCTCATCATACAAAAGATTCGAAGACTTTACCTACACTGCTTCACCTGTGTGCTATTACATTTTGGCATGTGTGCTGACAAGTCTAGCACACTCAGTCCCAAATTACCTCAACAAATGTTATCTTCCATTTACCATGCATTGTACTACGGATAGGTAAGCAAAATAAACCTGAGCTCTGCCCTCCAGTTAGAGAGTTAAGTGTGGCACTCTTAACGAATAAAGAAACAAATTTCGTTGAAAGTACTAAAACTCATTAAAAGATTTACAGTGACTTGCCTTGAGACACAGTAAATTAGCCAAACAGACAAGAATGTAAGTCAGAACCTTAGAAAAATTTGGAAGCCTAAGGAACTATGATCACATCTAATTAGCAACGTGAGAAGATTACTATTCTGAACATAATAGGTTTTGGTTCCTGGACTGGCTTTGCCACTGATTAGCTGTGTCACTTTGAACAAGTCACTTAACCTATCTGGGCTTCAGATTTTCTCATCTGTAAAAATGAGAGAAATCAACTAGGTGGTTTCTAAGATCCTTTTTATATCATGAGAGTTTATGAGTCTGTAAATGTACAAAACTAATATAAATGAAATTCCTAATTTTCTGTGGATGCAAGGCTGGTTCAACATACACAAGTCTATAAATGTAATCCATCACATGAACAGAACCAAAGAAAAAAACCACATGATTGTCTCAATGGATGCAGAAAAGGCCTTTGACAAAATTCAACAGCGCTTTATGCTAAAAAACCTCAATTAACTAGGTATCGATGGTACGTATCACAAAATAATAAAAGTGATTTACAACAAACCCACAACCAATATCATACTGAATGGGCAAAAACTGGAAGCATTCCCTTTGAAATCTGCCACCAGATGCCCTCTCTCACCACTCCTATTCAATATAGTATCAGAAGTTCTAGCCAGGGCGATCAGGCA
Source organism: Cebus imitator (assembly GCF_001604975.1). Taxonomy (NCBI): domain Eukaryota; kingdom Metazoa; phylum Chordata; class Mammalia; order Primates; family Cebidae; genus Cebus; species Cebus imitator. Next base: position 1,583,692 of record NW_016107585.1, on the reverse strand, counting down.
AGAGAAAGAAATAAAGGGTATTCAAATAGGAAGAGAGGAAGTCAAATTGTCTCTATTGACAGATGACATGATTGTATGTTTAGAAGACCCCATTGTCTCAGCCCAAAATCTCCTGAAACTGATAAGCAACTTCAGCAAAGTCTTAGGATACAAAATCAATGTGCAGAAATCACAAGCATTTCTATACACCAATAACAAACAGAGAGCCAAATCAGAAGTGAATTCCCATGCACAATTGCTACAAAAAGAATAAAATACTTAGGAATACAAATAACAAAGGATGTAAAGGACCTCTTCAAGGAGAACTACAAACCACTGCACAATGAAATAAGAGAGGACACAAACAGATGGAAAAACATCCCATGCTCATGGTTGAGAAGAATCAACATTGTGAAAATGGCCATACTGCCCAAAATAATTTATAGATTCAACACTATCCCCATCAAGCTACCAATGACCTTCTTCACAGAACTGGAAAAAACCACTTCAAACTTCATATGGAACCATAGCCAAAACAATCCTAAGCAAAAAGAACAAAGCCAGAGGCATCACGCTGCCTGACTTCAAACTATACTACAAGGCTGCAGTAATCAAAACAACATGGTACTGTTACCAAAACAGAGACATAGACCAATGGAATAGAACAGAGACCTCGGAAGCAACACCACACATCTACAATCATCTGATCTTTGACAAACCTCACAAAAACAAGCAGTGGGGAAAGGATTCCCTGTTTAATAAATGGTGTTGGAAAAACTGGCTAGCCATGTGCAGAAAGCAGAAACTGGACCCCTTCCTGACACCTTACACTAAAATTAACTCCAGATGGATTAAAGGTCTAAACATAAGACCTAACACCATAAAAACCCTAGAAGAAAACCTAGGCAAAACCATTCAGGACATAGGCATACCCAAGGACTTTATGGCTAAAACACCAAAAGCAATGGCAACAAAAGCCAAAATAGACAAATGGGATCTAATTAAACTCCAGAGCTTCTGTATCGCAAAGGAAACAGTCATTAGAGTGAACCAGCAACCAACAGAATAGGAAAAAAATTTTACAGTCTATCCATCTGACAAAGGGCTAATATCCAGAATCTACAAAGAACTAAAACAGATTTACAAGAAAAAAACAAACAAACCCATTTCAAAAGTGGGCGAAGGATATGAATAGACACTTTACAAAAGAAGACATCGATGAGGCCAACAAACAGATGAAAAAATGCTCATCATCGCTGATCATTAGAGTAATGCAAATCAAAACCACATTGACATCTCACACTAGTTAGAATGGCGATCATTAAAATATCTGGAGACAACAGATGCTGGAGAGGATGTGGAGAAATAGGAACACTTTTACACTGTTGGTGGGAGTGTAAATTAGTTCAACTATTGTGGAAGACAGGGTGATGATTCCTCAAGGACCTGCAATCAGACTTTTTCCTAAGACAGACTCAGTAGGGCATTTATGACTTAGAGATACTTCTTGCCTGTGTAAAACAGGCTATTCCTACACAATGCAGCCCTTGTTAGGAACTTGGAATCACAGAAATAATAAATAATGATAGCTAACCAACAAAAAGAAGGAAAGGAGACTAGACTGAAATATCACGACCTAGATAAAAGCAACTACCAAACTTTACTGAAAGATACAAATTATTTGAATTAATGAAAACATGTATCTGCGTTTTTAGATGAGAAGATTCAATATTGTGAAGATTTCTGTTTTCTCCAAATGTATGCATTACTTTAACACAGCTACTCAAAATCCCGCAGGATTATATTGTTTATTTGTAGGTGTGGCTTTATTTGTGTTTGTGTAGGGAAATACATAAAAATAATCCTAAAATTTATCTAGAATAATAATTATGTAAGCATAGCCAAAAAATCTTTTAAGGCATAATAATCAGATTTATTTCGCTTGACCAAATTTTTTAATGTATGTGTTAATTGGTGTAGAAATCACCAATTAGATCAGTAATATGTAATAGAGAGTTCAGAAAGAGACCAAATAATATATGGAAATTTAGTGCATAAGAATTTTTTACTGGCATTTCTTAGTGTATTTCTTTTTCCTTATTCATATGTTTTATGTCACATAAATTTATTTTTATTCTGCATTTTACATTTAGTGTTCTACCAGAATCACTTTTCTAATTTGTTAACAGAATTTTAGATAACATAATTCTATTGACTGCATAATATTTGTCTAGGAAGTACAACATCAACCATTGCCTATTGTTGAATATTTATATTGTTGCTTTTTCTATTAAAATAGTGTTCAGTGAATATCTTCATGTGTACTTTTTTTCTTTTTAAATTTGTGTATTTGATTTATATCACTTGAAATTGTATCAAAGAGTAGCAACTGTTTTTGGTTTTTGAGATATACTGTTATATTTCTGTCTATGAAACCATAGATAAGGAAAGCATGTAACATCATCTTCCATTTGGAACATTATATTTTAAGTCTTACCTCTACCCCCACCTCCAACCAGAATGGTAATATTGTTTGTTCTCCTTCCCTCTAGGAAAGTAGTGAAGCGTCTATTCTCAGTATTGCATATAGATAAGTCTAATACACCTCCAGCCAGATTGTTTTAGCTATATTTAACCTACTGGTTTCTTTGAAACACCACCAAATCATACAAAATTTATATTATACATTATATAAATTTTAAGGGATAATGCATACCAGTTTGTTCAATAAAATAAGAAAAACTGAAGAGAAAACAATTTTCCCCTCATTCTTAATCTATTAAAGGGATGAGGGCACTACTCTTAGGAAACAGAATGCTGGTGAAGAGCAGAGCCGTTCTGGAGCTGGACAACCTGACTTTGCGCCCTGGCCCTTATCACTTAATAATTTTGTGACCATGGGCAATTGTTAGACCCCTCTGTGCCTCAGTTTTCTTAACTGTAAAATGAGTCTGAAAAACCATAGAGAACCATATTAAATCATTCATTGAACCAATTAATACATGTAAAACACTTAGAAAGATGCCTGGCACATATAAAGGGTATAATAAATGTTGATTATTGTAGTGGATTGTGAATTGGCACATAACGTTTATTCTAACTTAGTCTGCCTTCCTGCATGGCAAAGGCTAGAAAGCAAAAACCTACTCCTTTGTATCTAAAATTTTGGATATGAGTTAGGTCCCACCAGTTAGATGTATTCACATGCAATTTCTTTCTACATGGAATTTTGAAAGTGGAAGTGCTGTGGGAGGCTATCTTCCTGCTGCTTCAGCTGTTGCTGCTAGGGTGCACAGCTGTGGAGACCTAAGATATTTCTCTAGCTGTGTCCCAAACATCTAGTCACTAGCTTTATGCAGGTTGAAAGGTAGGTGCACTAGTAGCTTCTTAATTTGCAGCTGTAGCAGGTTATTTTTGACTTTTCAGTTCAAATGGCAGCCTTCCGATTTCTCACTGCCCTGAGAGGTAGAGGGAGCAGCAACCTAGCAAGCCAGTTCTGCAGTGTTGATTTGGGCATCATTATTAGAGGCCCAACCCAGAGCTGGTACCTTCAGCCTAACAATTTTATTATTCATCCAATTTCTGGTGTTTAATCCACTTTTGTTTAAAATCACTAGGAAATTTCTGTTTCTTGCACTTATGATAGTAGTGGTAATGGTGGTGGTGGTGGTGGCAGTAGGTGTAGTAACCATATTAGTGACAGTGGTAGTAGTTATTGGTATTTAAATTCTGTTGCATCATTTATCTTTCCAAAATGGAAAAACTTTAAAAGCAGGATGGCAGTCATCTTTAACTTGTGATACTGTTTCCCCAGAGTTCAGAAGGACAGCAGAATCTTTGTCAATGAAGAGTTCCAGGCAGCCACTAGCATTAAACTGGAGTTGATGTGCCAGTTTTGCCTTATATTTGTGTTTTTCTTGAAAAGTTAGCTTCTCTCTGGCTACCTATTACTTAATATGCCTAATATACGTTATTGGTTAAGGTGGGTACTAACCTTAGAGAAAGGAAAGAAAGGGAAAACTAGTGTCCAGACTAATGTGAAGTCATTGGAACCGTCTAAAAGAAAGAAAATTCTGCTTATATATAACAAGTATTTCTTTAAACTCTGCTTACCCTTTGCTAGGCAATAGGGAAATACAGATATGAATAAGATACCTCCTTCATTCTCAGAGGACTCACAGTGGGAAGACAAACTACAAACAAATAAATAGTTTTCTGTACCATACTATGAGCAAATTGAGATCACATTTCATTCACCCTTGTAACTGTATTGTCTACCACAGTGCCTGGTAGAGTATATAGTATGTGCTTAACCAACATATTTTGAATTAATAAGATGTAAAATATCACATCCAGTGTAGACAGAAAATGAATTGTTAACCTGAAAAGGTTAGGAAAACTCTTTGTTGCTCTTTTGGTGGTATCAAAATGGTCCTGTAGTCAAGGAAATTTGATGGTCACCATATTTTATTTCCCTTTTAGAGAGTCACAACACACATTGGCATATTGTAGATTCTGATGATTTGTACAGTAAAGAAATAGTGTAATTTTGTCCAACTAAGTATTTTCCAAATATGTTTTACCACAGAACCCTTTTAGCACCTCACTGTGTAGAACAGTTTGGGAAATACTTGTACAGCTATTTCCTGAAGCTAATCTTTAATAATTGTTTTACATTGCTAGAACATTGTGGTTTTGATAATAGCATTTAAAATCTTCATGTCATCAGCTTGGTATTCTGAGCAAATGTTTAAATAACTTAAAGATAAATCTCCACAAAGAAGTAGATCTAACAAGGAACCTCTGTAATCTCCATCCGACACTAACATACTATTTTCTATTCCAAATAATAAAAGGTGACACACTCAAAGAACAAAGCATTTGAAACAACCCAGATTTTCTTTGTATTGAAAAAATTATTAGTAGCTTTTAAAATGAAAATAAGTTATTTAGAAAGTTTTCTTTTCATTTATTCTGCCTATTTTTAAAATTAGACAATGTTAATCTATTAACTTTACCTCAATACACTGTTTATAATGAAGACATGTACTACTAAGAAAAAATATGGTGGCAATGAAAATTTCAAATAGAATATTTTTTATTTAATTGACCCTATATTAAATCTTCTGAGTCATTTCATTTTGTAGTATGTTGCTTTACAAGATTTCACATTAAATAAATATTTAAATATTATTGTGAATTTTAAATACCTCTTTGGGGAAAATTTCTGGTCATTCCTAATGTAGACAAAGTAGGATTTTTAAAATTACTTAATACTGAGAATTTTGATTTTTAGGCATTAATTTTCCCTTACATATTTGTGTTATAACTTAATTGTTTTGCCTCTGAAACGTATCTTAGATGACCAAAAATAACATCACAAAACATGTTTGTTATATACATAATTGTTTTGACCATAGAATTAATTTTAAAGTCAAAAGGGGCATTGCTTTTTCATCATTTCCAGTTCAGAATATTCAGCATGTCACAGATGTTCATGAATAATGTCCATTTAAAACTGTTGGCAAAGAGTGCTGGTGAGTTGGCTAGATGAATTAAATGTTGGGGGGATCTGACAGGCAGCACGCTGCTTTGTGATCATTCCAAAGTTCTAATAATCTCCCTCACCTTCTCTGCCTGCCACTAATGAAAGAGAATAGGTGATTGCACCTCCGGCTATGTTCTGCGCCTAATGACTCCTCCAAAGGCAGATTTATGAAGAAAAAATTAACTTTGAATGAGGATTGAATTGGCCCTGACAGTCTGATAGACTGTGACACAGATTCTGTGGCAAAACAGACGTAGCCCTAATTGATTATCAATATTTTAAGCAAAGTGATGAAAATAAGCATTAAGTGATGAGAAAGGCAGTCTTAATACAGTAGGCAGTAACCAGGACATAAGAGAGTCTTTGGGGAGTTTTGCACTGATTGCTATTACTGAATTTTATCTGTCGATTTTTACCTTTGCTTCCTGGCAGCCATTGTCCCTCCTTGGTGTGTACTATTTTTTTCCTTAAAAATATATGACTAGCATGTTAATCTTTCTGATAACACTGACACAGCTATCTGCAGTCTCTTCCTCTGGAGGAGCTTGTTTAATATTTAACTCATTTTGAATTGAGATTAGCTTTCATAGTTCTGAAAGAACAGACTTTTTTGTGAAAATTTTAGATTAATTTTGTTCACATACTGTTTCTAAATTTGGTACTATCCATGAAATATAAACTGGCCTAAATGTTGCATATTGCATATCACATATTTCGTAATATCAGGTATTATATCCTTTACATAGTTTGTAGCACTGAAATCATTTGTAGCCTTCATCTTATGAATAAAAGAGACATTTATCTATATCTATATATAGATATATACACTCACAAAGTGAATCTGTGTATGTATACTACAGTTACTTACAAAATATATTTTCAAACTAACAGCAAAAATTTAACTTAGATCATTATATGTTCATGTGATGCTTCATAAGTTAATTTAATAACATTTGAAATTATATACCTTTTTTCTTAGGTTATATTTAGTTCTCTATATTAAAAGCAGAGAAAAAAGATCACTTAAAAAATCAGTAGCAATTTCATTCGGTGTTAAAATTGATAAGCCAAGAACATACTATATGACATTACGTAATGATGTGTTTGCTTACTATTAAATAGGTTTTAGATAAATTAGCTTATTTAATACAGAAGCTGTATATACTTTTTCTTGTGGTAAAATACTCTCTGAATTATTAGTCATCAGTATTTATATTGTTTTGTGAAATTAATTTCAGCCAGAAATTGTGCAATTATTGAAAACTTTTGATTCTTCAGGTTACTTTGGAGAAAGTGAGTCATTTTTATGTTTTCTAAAGGCCTCCTAAGTAAGTTATTAGAGACAAAAATAAGATAATACAGGGATGCTACAGTACAATGCTTCTCAATCTTTCTCATGTAATGACATGCAAAAGGATATATTTGGTTGGCACACCAGGTTAAACTGATGAGGCTGCTCTTGGCCAAAGGATACTGGCTCTGAAACTCCAGCCACCTCAGACCCTGCCTGGTTGCCTCAAGGGCTGAGAGGATGAAATTTTAGCACACCTATTACGTATTAGTAGCTAAGCAGTTAGGAAGCTCTGAGTGTATTGCAGCTAGAGAGCTACATTTATAAAACCCAGATTGAATAATAATGATTTGAAAATCAGATCTATCTAAAATCCAAATATCTAAAAACAATTCTAAAAATCATCCTATTCAGAAAGAGAAGAACAAATGTATCTCTAGACATAGTTTTTATTAGATGGATTAATGATCTTAATCATATTTTCCACTTAATGTTGGTTGTAATATCTGTTAAGATTATTCAAATTTGAATCTTTGCTTTGACCTCTATTAAAGCAGAATATGTTTAAATTTTATTCTCTGAAAAATGTTAAATATAATAAAGTTATCTCTTGGCAGAATAATATTGTCACTTGTTCTTAGAGAGTCTAGAATGATTTTTTGAAACCACAAAGACCTTAAAACTAATCAAATCAAACTCTCAGTTGACTCTTTAGGAAACAGTAGTTCAGATCACAATTAGATCACTGCTGTGCTAGAACTAAAATCCAATTTTCCTGATTCCTAGGTCCTTCCCTTTCAGCTGTACTCTGTGATGCTTAAAAATCTTAATAGGAGAACTTATGAAATGTTAAATTTATAAAATTCACATATTATGCTTTTATAGCTGTAAGAAGTAATTTGCTAGCAATTTTCACTTATACATTAGGTGATCCTTTTAGGTAGGGTTTACGTAAGAGTATGCCCTTTTTTTTAATTCTTTATTTACAGTGACTTCCCTAAAAAAGCTGGAAACTTTCTGTTTCAGTGTTCAAAATAGCCAGTGGGAAAAAAATGGAAAATTGTTCATCATGCCAAAGTTTACTTTGTGCTAAAAATTATTTTATTATTATAATGGAATTATATTCTAGTAAAAATAGATTAAAACATTCTAGTTTGGATAAGAATTCTGTAAACACCCATATCGGGGACTGTCCTCTGTCATTCCATTTGTTAACATTCCAACGGACAGTAGGAGAAGCAGACAGATACATTATTCTTTTTGCGCCACCTAGCGAAACTTGAGTGCTGTATATTTATCACACTATACCTAACTTGCAATAGGCGATACACTTAGCTCCTGCTCATTACGTTTGTAAGAAATTCACAAACAAAAAAAAACAAAGATCTAACCCCACTAATGTTGACTTTTCATTGTATTTTGGTAAAATTTGGAAGACTTAAATATTATTAGTAAGAATATGAATACTGCTTCTGCTAAATTGTGAAGGGCATTTTCTTGAACAAAAGACATCACATAGGTAAAGTTTTTATGCTCTTCCAGTTGTAAATACAAGATTTTACAAAATGAAAATACCTTCTGGAGAAACATTCAAAATATTAAAAAGAGATGGGATCAAATTAGATTGAGGAGTGTACAAAATATTTTAAGTACCTTGAACTCATTAAGTGTTTTTTATGTAATGAGGTTATCTTTTATCATAAATCAAAAATATTGGTAAAATAATTTGTGCCACACATATGCTTTGAAATGAAAATAATAATGTTGTGTAACGCTAGATTTACTGATTAGTTTGAAAGAACACAATGTTAAAGTATCTATCTATTTTTTTAAATTTGTGTTTCAAGTGTTTGAAGTGAAATCTCCTGCATGGTTTTTTTTTAAAATTAATGCTGCACAAACATTCAGCTGCTTAACTTATAGGTCTTAATTTTTTGTAATATTATTAAATTTCAAGGGCATGCTTTCAAAGTGCTGACACAAGATAAAACAATACTATTGTCAGTGTCATTGTTTTATGTTGATGTAATAAAAAGTACCTAATGTAAAAAAAAATAGGAAAAATAATTTATCCAAATAGGAGAAACTTGTTTCTTATGTATCTAATTTGTTGTGTATGAGGAAATATAGGACTTTTGGTGGCTGTAACTATAGTTCTGAAGATTTTCATTTGATTTAACATATGATTACTTTGAAAATTCTCAAGATTTGCTGCTCTTAAGTATGTGCCATAAAGATGTAGATATAAATATATTTGTTATATGTGCTATAAAGATATAAATATCTTTTAAAGTATATATTTCTGTATACTTCATATATAAAGTATAAATTTTTAAAGCATATATTTCTAATTTTCAATATTGAATTATACCCTAAATGAATTTTTAGCAACTTTTACTCTTAGAAACTTATAAACATATTTATATATGAGTGCAGATATATAAAACATACATCTTCTAGTTAAAACATACATTGTCGGTGTGGGAGGATCCAAGATGGCTGTTTAGGAAGAGCTCAGGATTGCTGCTCCCAGTGAAAGCGCAGAGGGTGAGTGGATGCCGCATTTTTATTGCCCACAGACTAGGAAATTCCCAGGCAGAGGAGCTCCACGGTCGCCAGCGCGACTGTTTCGGCCGGCATAGCCGGCCGGCTGCTTTCCCCGCTCGGCTACTTTGTCAGCGCCCCGGAGCAGCGGTTCTCCGTACAAAATACACCGGTCCGGGTGCCATTTTGGTTGGCGATTGGAGCCACAGGAAGTTGCCCATTCGTCTGTTTAAAAAGGGGACTGAGCAGAGAACCAGCACAGTAGATTTCAGGGCAAAAAAAAAAAAAAGCGCCACAAACTTCAGTGCCGCTGTTTAAGCCAGCTCAGTGAGTGGCCGCAGGGGAAAACAAACAGACCCCGGTGCCTCTTCAACAGGCGACTGGAACAAAAACTTAAAAAAGGCTCTGAGGCAGGGAGCCAGGCGATCAGGCTCGGCTGGTCCCACCCCCACAAAAGAACAGCAACCAGAAACTCTGGATTGAGAGTTTCACAGCAAGCGCAGCTGAACCCAGGACGGTCCAGCTCTGTGGGAGAGGGGCGTCCGCCATTACCGAGGCAGCCCGCCAGGACAGAGGTAGTCAGCCAATGCTGAGGCAGCCAGCCGTTGCCAAGGCAACCCGCCATTGCTGAGGCAGCCCGCCGTTGCCAAGGCAACCCGCCACAGCAGAGAGACTCTGCCTCAACAGAGGCGGGCCACCATCACCAAAGCAGTTCTAACTACACCCA
>NW_016107585.1:1552910-1569223 GCF_001604975.1 Cebus imitator | reverse complement strand
CAGAATGGGAAAAAATTTTTGCAGTCTACCCTTCTGACAAAGGGCTGATATCCAGAATTTACAAAGAACTAAAACAGATCTACAAGAAAAAAACAAACAAGCCCATTCAAAAGTGGGCGAAGGATATGAACAGACACTTTACAAAAGAAGACATACGTGAGGCCAACAAACATATGAAAAAATGCTCATCATCACTGGTCATTAGAGAAATGCAAATCACATCTCATGCCAGTTAGAATGGCAATCATTAAAAAATCTGGAGATAACAGATGCTGGAGAGGATGTGGACAAATAGGAACACTTTTACACCGTTGGTGGGAGTATAAATTAGTTCAACCATTGTGGAAGACAGTGTGGTGATTCCTTAAGGACCTAGAAATAGAAATTCCATTTGACCCAGCAACCCCATTACTGGGTATATATCCAAAGGATTATAAATCGTTCTACTATAAGGACACATGCACACGAATGTTCATTGCAGCACTGTTTACAATAGCAAAGACCTGGAACCGACCCACATGCCCATTGATGATAGACTGGACAGGGAAAATGTGGTACATATACACCATGGAATACTATGCAGCCATGAAAAATGATGAGTTTGTGTCCTTTGTAGAGACATGGATGAACCTGGAAACCGTCATTCTCAGCAAACTGACACAAGAACAGAAAATCAAGCACCGCATGTTCTCACTCATAGGCAGGTGTTGAACAATGAGAACACATGGACACAGGGAGGGGAGCATCACACACTGGGGTCTCTTCTGGGAGGGAAAAGGGAGGGACAGCCGGGGGAAATGAGGAGGTCGGGGAGGGATAACATGGGGAGAAATGCCCGATGTAGGTGAAGGGGGGATGGAGGCAGCAAACCACATTGCCATGTGTGTACCTATGTAACAATCCTGCATGATCTGCACGTGTACCCCAGTACCTAAAGTACAATAAAAAGAAAAAAGAAAACAAAATATTTTATTGCTAAAACATGCTGACAGTCATCTGAGCCTTTAGTGAGGAGGGTCTTGCCTTGATGTTGATGGCTGCCCATTGATGAGGGTGACTATTGCAGAAGGTTGGGATGGCTGTGGCGGTTTCTTAAACTAAGACAGTGAAGTTTGCAATGATTGACTCTTTCATAAAATGTTTCTCTGTAGCATGCAGTGCTATTAGATAGTATTTTACCCATGGTAGAACTTCTTTCAACATTGGAGTCACTTCTCTCAAACCGTGCTGCTGCTTCATCAACTAAGTTTATGTATAATATTCTAAATCATTTGTTGTCATTTTTAACAAGGTTCCCAACATCTTTAACAGGAGTAGATTCCATCTAAGGAACCATTTTTTTGTTGTTGTTAGTACTTAAGAAGCAATTTCTTATCCATTCAAGTTCAGTCACATCTTCCAGCTCCACTTCTGATTCTAGTTTTCTTGCTATTTTTTCCACAAACTGCAGTTACATCCTTCACTGAAGTCTTGAGCCCTTCAAAGTCATCCATGAGGGGTTTGAAGCTATTTCTTCCAAACCCATGTTAATGTTACTATTTTGAGCTCCTCCCATGAATCACAAATGTTCTTAATGGCATTTACAATGGCGAAATCCTTTCCAGAGGTTTTCAGTTTACTTTGGCCAGATCCATCAGAGGACTTTCAAGTCTTATTGTTTAAGAAATATTTTGTAGGACTACAGCTGTCATAGCCCTACAAAATGTATTTCTTAAACAGTAAGACTTGGAAGTCAATTTTTCTGTGATCTGTGGACTGCAAAATGGATGTTGCATTGGCAGACATGAAAACATTAATCCCCTTGTATGTCTCCATCAAAGCTCTTGGGTGACCAGGTATATTGTCCATGAGCAATACTATTTTGAAAGAAATATTTTTTTTTCTGATCAATAGATCTCAACAATGGGCTTCAAATAATCATAAACCATGTAAACAGATGTGCTATTATCCAAGCTTTATTGTTCATTTATTGAGCACAGGCAGGGTAGATTTAGCATCATTCTTAAGGACCCTTAGATTGTTAGAATGGGAAATGAGCAGTAGCTTCAAACTTAAAAGTCACCAACTGCATTAGCCCCTGACACGAGAGTCAGCTTGTCCTTTGAAGCTTTGACACCAGGCATTGACTTCATCTCTCTACCTATGACAGTCCTAAATGGCATCTTCTTTACTAGAAAGCTGTTTTGTCTGCATTGAAAATCTGTTATGTAGTGTAGCCAGGCCTTCATCAGTGATCTTAGCTAGATCTTCTAGATTGCTTGCTGCAACCTCTCCATCAGCATTTGCTGCTTCACCTTGTACTTTCATGTTATGAAGACTGCCTCTTTCCTTAAACCGCACAAGCCAACTTCTTGTCGCTGTAGACTTTTCTTCAGCAGCTTCCTCACCTCTCTCAGCCTTCACAGAACTGAGGAGAGTTAAGACTGCTCTAGATTAGGCTTTTGGCTAAGTGGAATGGTACATCTGGTTTAATTTTTTATCTAGACCACTTAAGCTTCTCCCTGTCAACAATAAGAATGTTTCACTTTCTTACCATTCATCTGTTCAGTGGAGTGGCACTTTCAATTTCTGTCAAGAGCTTTTCCTTTGCGTTCACATTCTGTCTAAATGTTTAGTACAAGAGGCTTACCTCTCTTCTCAGCTTTTGTCATACCTTCCTCACTAAGCTTAATCATTTCTAGCTTTTCATATAAAGTGAGAGATGTGTCACTCTTCCTTCCGTTCGAACACTCAAAAGCTATTGTACAGTTGCTGATTGGCCTCACTTCAATATTGTTGTTTCTCAGGGAATAGAGAGGGTCCAGGGAGAGAGCAAGAGATGGGAACAGCTGGTTGGTGGTACAATCAGAAAACTCTCCCCCCCCCCCAATTAAGTTAACTGCCCTATATGGGCCTGGTTTGTGTCATCCCAAAACACAGTAGTAGCATCAAAAATCACTGATCATAGGTGACAGATATCAACAGATATCATAATAGTTTAAAAGCTTGAAGCATTGTCAGAATTACCGAAATGTGACACAGAGACATAAAGTGAGGACCTGCTGTTGGAAAAATAGCACCAACAGACTTGCTGTATCTAGGGTTGCTACAAACTTTCAATTTGTAAAATAATAATCACGACACCTGCCACACGCAATAAAGCAAAGCACAATAAACCGCAGTATGCCTACGCATTCTTCCGAGTACCAATTAAACATTTATAAAATTGACCATTTTTAATAAAGCAAATCTAAACAGACCAATGATTATTAATATACTACGTTCTTTGATCTTTATGAAATTAAATCAGAACATCAATGTAAACAATATAAAGTTTAAAGCATTCTTCTGAGTAACTCATGGGTTCACTAAAAGAGAAATCACATTGGAATAAATATATTTAAAATTCTGTGTATCTAAATAAACACAGTTTGAGATGTTTTTAAAAAGCAAAATGTTGACCATGTTGGGCCATCAGTCAGTTTTGCAAACTTTCTATGTGATGCTAACACATGCTGAAGTTTGAGATGTACTGCCTTAAAGTACCATAATTAATGCCTACTTGAAAATATCTATTAATAGCAACAAAATAGGTGATTAAATATTGATAATGATTAATACTGAGCCAGGAAAATTACAAGTAGTATCTGTTCTTAAATGCAAAGTTGATAAATACCAGATACAGTTTTAGAGGGCAGATTTTCACTATCATAGCCCAATAAAATAACTATGACTAAAGTCTTCATTTTATTACTTTCTTTGATTCTGCTTTTATATTCTGATATTGTTGCAAGTATTTTTTTGTTTAAACTCTGCCATGTAGAATTGAAATGAGAGAAATTTCAAAAGAAATTTTATGATGTACTTAAATATTGTACTATATTTCTGTTTTGGATATATTTTTTCTGTTTGATATATTTTTATTGCCTATAAAATAAATGAATTTAAATGTCTCTTTATTATTAAAAATTATTTGAAGTGTGGTGAAAACTATATATTTATATATATAGTTTTTTATTAATGAAGTACATTGACTTATTAGTAAAAATTTGCCTGTAATAGAAAGAAATGCTTTTGAAATTTCTTATATGTTGTGTTTCTTATTTATTTCTAATACAGGAAAATTATAATTATTTTCATGATCTTCAACTTGTTTGTATTCAGTTGCTTCTGTGTGGGACTGAATGTAGTTGCTTGAGTGCTGACATAGATTTTGATTATGATTTTTAAGGAATACCAATTTTCCTTCTCTCTTCTACCTTATCTCTAATTAAGCACTGCCATTGCTACTGCTTAATTCACCTATCACGTGAAGGAACAGAACATGCCTCTTCATTAACAGGCTAGTAAAAGGTCGTATGTTGGTTCCCTTTACAGTTTACCCTGGAGAGCAAATGCAGCAGTTTCATTGTGTGCCTAGTTTTTACAGATCTAGGGGAATAGAAATCTCAAAGATTGCTCCAAAACCAGGTCACACCTGTAGGGTGCTGTAATGTGTCATCCAACAAAGCTTGCATTGTTAATTTTGAATTATATTTTCAGTATTCTTTAACTAGTAGCAGTATCCCAATTAGTAGGGCCATGATACAACTCTTCAGTCTGAATGTGGTATAGTAAAAGTGTATTTAAAACATCCTTTTAAAAGGGTTAAATTGGGGCATGATGTAAAGTTCCTTTGGGGAAAATTTGTGGATTCAGCAGTGAATGTCTGCATTTTATCAGAAGTGTTAGCATTTTTAATATAGAGGTATATATATTATAACACTGAAATCAAGCCATTGGTCTTAGACTTAAATGATGAATCTCCAAAACAACCAAAATTATGATGTACTTAAATATTGAGCATTTCATATTCCTGAAAGAAAAGTCTAACTCAAAATATTAATTTATTAATAACATAGCAATTTCACTACAAATTATTTGCTTTCATTCTTATTTTACAATGGCATTTTATTCCTAATCTTTCTGACGTAATAATTAAACTTTAACAAAAATAAATTGACTATACTTTAATTAGAAACACTAGTAGAATTAGATTTGTTTTATGTGGTATTTCCACACAATTTTTAAAAAGCCATGATAGTAATGAAAAGAAGAGCAGACAGAACCTTTATAACTTTTGACTCACTCGTTTGGTATGTAATCTTAGGCAAATTATTAAGCCTCTCTGAAACTTTTTGAGAATTATATGAAATTATCTTCAAGTACTTACTGCAGTGCCTAACACATAGTAGTAGGTCAGCATAAATTGTTGTTTTCTTTCATGAATTGAAGCCATGAAAACAAATGACATAAATAAAAATATGTAATTTTATTTTTAAAAAAAGAAGCACCCTTTTTTAATTGCTATTTCTGGATTTTAGTTCTTATTTTAAAAAATACTGCTTACTTATAGTTACTCTTTAAAATACATATATATTGGCCAGGCACAGTGGCTCACGCCTATAATCCCAGCACTTTGGAAGGCCAGGTTGGGCAGATCACAAGGTCAGGAGATCAAGAACATCCTGGCTAACACGGTGAAACCCCATCTCTACGAAAAATACAAAAATTAGTCGGGCATGGTCGTGCCCAGCTATAATCTCAGCTACTCAGGAGGCTGAGGCAGGAGGATCACTTGAACCCAGGAGGTGTAGGTTTCAGTGAGCCAAGATTGCGCCACTGCACTCCAGCCTGGGTGACAGAGCAAGACTCCATCTAAAAAAAAATAAAAAAAAAAAAAAAAAAAAAAAAAAAAAAAAAATTGACATCAAGTTGATGGATATGCAGTAAGTCAAAGAAATACAGAATGATGAAATTATTTTCATTTTTTTATATTTCTGTAAAAAGAAAAAAAGTCTAGTAGTGCTTTTCTTTAAGAAAATAAACATCATAGCCATATACTCATGTTATTATTTTTTCGATTTTTTTTTTTTTTTGCTTTTTTTCTTGTATTGTAGTACATGACATCTAAATTACTGTGGCCAAGCAGTTGGGTAAGTATCAGAGAGCAGCAGAACTGGAGAAGATACATATACGCATGGTGGTCAAAAGGCTATTAAAAAATAAACTATCAGCAGTTCACTTTTTTATCTCAAATTGTAATTGAATTTGATTTCTTCTTTGTCATTAGAATGCTCATGGATTCCAGCAGAAAAGCTGGGAAGAAAAATCCCTATTCAAGTGAAGAGCATTACGATATACTGCATACAGCTGCATTAGACCAGCACATCTGTTAGACATACTAAGTGTGTCACTTAGCAGTGAAATAGATTATCAAAGCTTTTCTAATAAGTGACATAGAAAATTCCCCAGCAGAATTTAAAAAAAAGAGCACATGAAGTAAATCTTTGCAAGTTTGGATAATGTTTGAAGCTTATGTGGGGTATAAGATTTAAGAGAAAATATAGAAGACATGACACAGGATAAAATAGTAAAAGAAAAAGCTTTTACATTTGGAACTGTTGTAAAGTTTACAAAAGGGAATTTGATGTAAAAGCAAACAAAACCCATTCAATATGCTCCAACCATTTATTTTCCCACATTTGTGCTTTAAAAAGTAGAAAATAATATAAAGATACCATATCATTTTGTAGTTTAGATTTGTCATCCTCATTGAGCCCACATTTTTCATTATCATTGTTTATTACTAGTATTATTTTTAACATTTGCAAAAATAAACATAATCGATCTTTTGAGTAATATATAATTTAAAGCATGACATGCAACAAATCATTTCTAGACTTCAGAAAAATTATTCTTTGGAAGTAATAGTTTCTATGCCTCAAAACATCCAAATGAGAACTTAAAAAAAAATTGATAATGAAGTATCTTTATCCCTCTGAGAATCTGTTAGGAAAAAATTAAAATAAGGTTGCTGAAAGCAGTGTACTAGATTAGCTTTTCCTGAAATGTATTCTTTGTTTATTTATGTTACAAGAGAAGAATAGTTCTTTGGAAAATAAAGTTAGGAAACATAGGCTAAGTTAAATAAGTCACTTTACTGCAGAATGTCTGAGAGCTTTAAATTTGCAGATAAGCTTAGTGACTTTCCGTGAGGGAGGATTCTGTGTTGTGTTGCTAAATCTTATCCCACCATGGAACCTGTTTCAATGGAGAATCATGTAAGAAATTTGTGTTCTATGCAATATGCTGTGAGAAATACTGGGCTAGAGGATCTTAAGGCTCCTGCTAGCTACAGACATTCACATTTTTCTGAGATTTGACTGCACTGAATATGATTTGTGCCATAACTTCTTTCTTGACTTCTAGTCATTTTGAATTAGTAAAGTCTCCCTGGCAGTAGATGGCACCCTCTAGGGAGGGTTAAGTGTCCTTTGGATTGTATGGCAGCTGTGGCTTCCTACTACTGCTTATTTTAAGACCCTTCTAGACTGGTTCATTGCAGCTTCATCAACCAAATAATTGACATGTCCTCCTGGCTAAGGTTTCCTACAAAAGCTGCGTAAGCATCATCTCCTCCTAAAAGTCTTCCCTGACCATATCCCTTTCCTTCATTGCTTTCAAAATACCTGTATACAGGGGTTTGTTTTTCCATTTTCCCTTCTAGTCTGTGACCTTCTTCATCTTTCCATCCTCAGCATGTAGCTTAGTGATTAGGAACAGTGATAAGGAGCACAGTCTTCTGCTGAGTAATTTTATAGGTTATCTGTTTTATGCTTTGTAAATCTGTTTTGAATGGGCAGATAAAGGAGCTAATAAAAAAGAGCTTGCTTGTAAGGTTATCCTACAAAAGTTATCATTGTTGAACCATTTGCTGATAATCCATGACTTTGCTTTTTGCTTTTTATTCTTTGCACTGGCTATGCAATAATTACAATTTCATATTTGTAAAATAATTTTTCAGTTATAGTTACTGTTGACCTGTATGGTGTTTGAGGCAGGTGCAGAATAATCATTTCAAATATTGGATATGACTAAACATTTTTACCTGTACATTTATATTGCTAGCATTTATTAATGGTATAAATTGGTGAGGGGTAAGAACTTAACGAATCTCACTTCTGTGCTGTGCATGTAAAGAATGAGGCAGATGTACCTTAGGAGAACTGACATTATGACCATAGTTGTATAGTCTTTATATATGCAGAAGTAACAGCTATGTTCATATGTAAATTTTTAATGAATTTGAAAATTGTTAATAATGAATTTTTAGGTTATCTGTTGTTCTGAAGTCTAGATAAAACTCAGTAAAGGGCTGGCACAGTGGCTCGCACCTGTAATCCCAGCACTTTGGGAGACCAAGACAGGTGGATCACAAGGTCAGGAGTTCGAGACAAGCTTGACCAACATGGGGAAACCTCCTCTCTACTAAAAATACAAAAATTAGCCGGGTGTGGCGGTGTGTGCCTGTAATCCCAGCTACTCAGGAGGCTGAGGCAGGAGAATTGTGTGAACCCGGGAGTCAGAGGTTGAATCAAGCCAAGATCTCAGCAAGCCGAGATCACACCATTGTACTCCAGCCTGGGCAACAGAGCAAGACTCTGTCTGAAAAGTAAAAACTGTGTGAAAAAACCTTAGGCACCATGGCCTATTATGCTTTTTTCTAAACATTATATATTTTATATTAATTATATTTTTTTCTCCAAAAGTTATTCTTTACTGTTTTTTTTTTCTTTACGGTAGCTTAATACTGTGTTCTAAATGTTGTTATTGTTTTATATTGTTATTTTAAAGTTCACATCCAGAAAATCTTGGGTTTACTATTTGTAAATATATAAAAACTAATTAGGCTTTTGTAGTTGTGATGTTCTTAGTAATTACATTAACTTAAGTTAAAAATGTTCTTGGTTTCCTCAATCAAGCTGTAAATTTATAATTATTTACTATGAGGTATGTATGCCACTCCTTAGTCCAAAATATTATTATTTGTCACGTCTCTATATATTTCTTCTTATATAACCAAGATCATCTCCTTTTTTCTTTTAGATGCTAATAACTAAAAGTTGTTTTCTCCATACTAACAGCGTGACACTTTTTTCCTGCTGAGACATTAAAAATAACAAAAAGTAGTGGTGCTTGCTACCAGATGGGCTGGTAGATTTGGAAAATTGATTCAGCGTTTACTTTTTTAAACCTGGGAGGAGTTGATATTATAACAATAATTATATAGCCTTTAAATATACAGAAACAGCAGCTATGTTCATATGTAAAATTTTTAATGAATTTGATATAGTGATAACTAGTGAGTTTTTAGGATATCTGCAGACACTTACTACTGCTCTTTTCTTTCCATTGTGACCTAGAAAGAGACCCTGGCATAGCTGAGCTAAGACTTCAGTACCTGGTTTTTGCTCTCTATGTTAAATAGAACTGCTAAGGCAGTTAAAGGTTAAGACCTTTAACTTGAAATTTCAAAGGAAATGAAATCCTAAATGTAAATACCCGCTTTCTATCTTTGCTAATTATCTTACAAACACATAGCACACAAACTCATAGTGTCTTTATACTTTCTTACTTGGAGTCACTGTTTACTCCAGTGGTGCTTTTTAGAGACGTGAGTATTATTGAAGCATGGTAATATAACATATTGGTATTAGAATTACATTAAATAGAACCACTAATCACTATACCACTTTAGGCAAGCTACGGTATTTTAGAAAATGAGGAGGAAACTCTCAGGATTATTGAATGTTTCCCCAGACCCAAATGCTCATGGGATTTAACATAGCAATTTCAAGAGAAACTCTCTACATACATTTTCTAAAGCCATCTTAAATATATGAGACAAATAAGCATATCTTGATGATTACTACAAAGCAACAAACCTCTCTGGATTTTCTGTGATTTTGATAAAGTATGTTAAGGTAAGAGTTTCCTCATAAAGAGTGACATGTACATGGAAGCAATAAATTATTCTCTTATTTTGATTACTGTTTGCTTTCAGGTGGATAAGTAGGTAAGAAACAAGATAAAAAGAGCATTAAATTAGTATTAAACTGTGATTCACAGGCTCTGTGTATTGTTCATTCTGGCCTTTGACAAATTAACTTTCATGGGCCTTTCATTTGTTCATTAATACCATACACATGGTAATAACTTAGGTAGATAAAATATTCATACTTGAATTATTGGAAAATGATACTTAATTGTCAGTTTATTCTGTATCTTTTTTACTCACACTGGTTTTTAAAACATATAACAGTATTTAAACTGAATGAACATGAGAAAGAATAAAATGTCAGAAAATATTCTTACATATATTTTGATGACTTATCCAATAAAGTTTATACATATGTGAAGGGATGGAGGCAGTGCTGGATATATTACTGGCTTTGTGATTACATATCTTCCCAGTTTGTAGTCTTTGCTTAAAATATTTTGACAGAGCAGAGTTTGTGAAATGCCCTAGTGTCTTGGTCATTTTCTTAGTCTTAATGTGAGAACTACTAAGAATGGTAACAAATTGAAATAAGCAAAAATACATTTTGCTAGATGTTTTTATTTACAGTTAATTAGAACACTTCTTGCTTGGCCCCAAAATTTATATTAGAGCATCATGAAACTTCTCCAATATCTTAAGAGTACAATTTTCTTAACTTTGTAGATGGAATATTGGAGTACATAAGTATTTTTGAATAAAGGTAATAAAGTGGAAAGAGTATAACCACTGGATCTGGGTAGAAGCCCTCCTGTGCCACAGTCTAGTTAGGCAAGTAAACTAGTAGTTCTCCGTGCATGCTTTCTGTCCTCTTTCTATGCATTTATATATACACTTATATACTTTGTTGTTTTTAGTAAATAGATATGCTACATATGGTATTCAACTTGCTTTTTCACCTAATATTTGTCTTGAAAATCTTTCCATATTAATATGTATCAGGCTATCTTACTCTTTTTAGTGGCTTTTGTATTTCATAATATTGTACTATATTTAGCCTCTTTCATATTTAGGTTGTTTACTCTTTGTCATTACAAATAGTGCCATATCTTGTGTATACATTTTCAAACACTTGTGCAAATATTTTTGTAGAATAGGCTCCCACAAGTGGGATTGCTTGGGATGCAGGGTACGTGTATTTTCAATTTTGTTGGATAGGCCGAGGGTCTTCCAAAACCACTTTATCAGTTTAAACCATCCTATTGCCAGGCAATGAGAGATTTTGTTTTTCTCTGCTCTGTCATTATTAACACTTGATATTATTATTGGGTTTTTTTTTTCTGCTTTTGACAAGTTTGTTGGGAAAAATATATTAGATTTCCTTTAGTACGAGTAACCTCAAACATATTTTTGCTATGTATTTTGACCACGTGTGTTTGCTTGAAAGTATGGTCACATGGTTGCACAAAACTGTCTAGCCCGGACCCGTTTTTTTCTCTCTTTTTTTTTTTTTTTTGAGTCAGAGTCTTGCTGTGTCACCCAGGCTGGCATGCATTTTTGGGATCCTAGCTCACTGCAGCCTCAAACTCCTGGGCTCAAGTGATTCTCCTGCTTCAGCCTCCCATGTAGCTGGGACTTCAGGCACATACCACCAAGCCTGGCTAATTTTTAAAATACTTTTTGTAGAGGCAGGGTATCACTATGTTGCCCAGGCTGGTCTCAAACTCCTGGCCTCAATTGATCCTTTCAAAGTGCTGGAATACAGGTGTGAGCCGCCAAAACTGGCCAACCATTTTGGATAAAAGCCTGTCTTTTTAACCTTTTCAGGTTCTCGTCTTCTTCTTAATTTCCCCCAGAAAATTATTGATTTCTTCTAGATTTTCCAGTATATGTACCTGTGGTTTTAAATGTTTATATCTGTGTGTATGTGTATTTACTTGTTAAAATTTCTTCTGCATCTCCAATTATGTCACTTTACTAATTTCTTATGATTTTTATTTGTCTTTTTTTCCTTGACTAGACTTTCTAAAGGCTTGTCTATTTTTTGAACAATTTGATAAGTTTGATTAAATATAAATCTATTTTTTTTTCTTTCTTTGCATGTAAACTTTTTTTCTTTCTCTAGGTGTTCTTAAGTGCTTTTTGGCGTTTCTTGGTATTTCACAATTTCACCACAATTTGCCTATGTGTCTCTACTTTGCATTTTCTCAGATTCTCTTTGCAAGTTGAGAATTTGTGCCCTTCTAAAGTTCTGGGGAAATCTATTTCTATTATGTCTTTGATTATCTCTTCCCTTCATCCTTTCTTTTAATTTGAAACTTCTTCTCGATAGATGTTAAAACATATAGATCTTCTGTCCTTCTAACTGTATGATCTTGAAAAAATTTTGTAACTTCTATTTTTCAGTTTCCTCATCTATAAAGTGAGGGTGATAAATGTAAATACCTGATAGAATCATTTTGAGAATTAAGTAAAATATACACATGTATACAAACACTAAGGTACATAGTAAACATTCAATAAATGTTAACTTCAATAACGATAGTATTGTCACTTAACTTTTATATGTAAAGCTCTTTGCATTCAGGGAAAATTCCTTGGTAAGATCTTCTAACACATTCGTTTAGTCTTCAACTGTATTCATTCTTTTCTTCACTTCATATATGGAGTTCTCTTTTGATGGTCAAAATTTAGTCACCAAGATGCAATCAATATCTTCCCACATTGTGTTAAGGATATTATTTACAGTGATAGTGATTCCAAAAACTTCTGTTTACTTTATTAACTGATTCCTCTACTTAATTGTTCTATGGTATTATTGTTGTTTGTGTTGTACTTGTTTATTTTATCTCTTTTATAAGATTCATTTACCTCGACTGCCTGGTAATTCTAGGTTGGTTGTTTATATTTGACAATCCCTGTAATGCTCTCATTTCAACTCATTATACCCTGTCTCCATTGATTGTGTCAGTAGCACAATGTGTTGCCGGTAGGGGCATACTGGTAACTTGTCATGACTTTTAGGGGTCAGTAATTACCTGCCCTTGCCTCACTGGTCCCAGCACCTCTTAAACTCACCGCATTTACCTGTTGTCAAACGCTGCCTGCACCGCTACTTATCACATACAAGGGAGGTGCCATTAAACGTTTAGTTGCTTTAATATTAATTCAGTTTGATGTTTGCCTCAAGGCTACCTCCTGTGCTTGACATCCATTGATTCTAAAATTAGAACTTTCCTAGAACTTCTTCCTTGTTTTTATATTCTTCTGAATGTGATTGTGCTTTGATTTCCTCTAATAATTTTTCTATTCTTCTGTTCAGATATGCTTTCTATTTTTTTTTTAAGAATTTCTCAACATTTGCAGTACATTCATGGTGATGCAATATCAAAGATTGGGCTACATATAGAAAAGAACTTTGGGATAAGTGTTGTTAAAGCCCTGTAAAGAGATTTTCCCTAAAAATATTAATATAACCTTTTCTGAAAGTAGGGCATGAGTCAGACACCTTGTCAGTCTTCTCCAATCCTTGATTTTATGATTCACTCCCATAGGGTATATAAAGTACTTCCCCAAATCATTTAAAATCTACCTTAACAGCTACATAATTGAAAAGGCCAATCTCCTATGGAATTTTAAAAATAAAATTGGTAAAGATGTGAATGAATTCTGGTAATGTACTACCAGTGACATATCCTGAATCACACCCTGATTAGCCCCTGTCACCTCTGCAGCTCTTCTTCTGATCTCCATCATCCAAGTAAAACAGCCATAGAGGGATTCTTTTCTGAAAGGAGACTTGACTTTAGAAGGAGCAATGCAGCTGGGCGCAGTGGTTCACCCCTGTAATCCCAGCACTTTTGGAAGCCAAGACAGGCAGATCACCTGAGGTCAGGAGTTCACAACCAGCCTGGCCAACATGGCAAAACCCCATCTGTACTAAAAATACAAAAATTAGCCAGGCATGGTGGCACACACCTGTAATCCCAGATACTCGGGAGGCTTAGGCAGGGGAATCACTTGAACGCGGGAGGCAGAGGTTGCAGTGAGCCGAGATCACACAGTGCACTCCAGCCTAGGTGATAGAGCAAGACTTCATCTCAAAAAAAAAGAAAAAGCAACACAATTTTTGTATTAATTTTCTAAATCCTTTTCATTCATTCATTTAGGAAACATTCCTTGAACACCTGCTGTATTAGGCAAAGTGGACATAACAAACAACCCCAAAACTTCAGTGCCTTAAAATAATATACATGTGTTTTTTACTCATGTCGCAGTGTAATGCAAATCATGAGGAAAGCACTGCTCCTTGCAGAATTTAGAGATACAGATTCCTTTAACCTTGTGGTTTGCCCTTTCTTAGTCCTTGATTCAACCAGTAGATGGGGAAAGAGAGTGAGGATTACATGAGGTTTTTTTTTTTAATAGGCCAGCTGTGGAAACATTATACACATCACTTAGGCTCCCATTCCATTAGCCTGAACTCAGGTAAACAGCCACACTTAAGTGCCAGGGAGACTAGAAAATGTAGTATGACTAAAGATACATGAAGTAAACACTGACAGTTTCTGTCACAACTACTATGTGCCCTGCTCTCAAGGAGACAAGTATATGTCCTTTAGTGAAGAGAATAAGGTACCGTACATCCCATAAAGTAGGTATTAAAGTACCTTCAGAAAAAAGAAGCAGCAGCTATGTCCACTTGGGGACAAAGGGTGTTGATTGGGGAAGGCTTCACAGAAGAGAGTGATATATGAAGTAAAACTTTCTGGTAGGATTTTTTCAGCAAGAAAGTGAGAATGGGCACCCCAGCAGTAACAGAGGTATAGCAATTCAAACAAAAGGCCCAGCAAGGCTATATTATCTAGATCCTTGGAGTGAAAAAGGGGAAGTAGTGAATGATGAGATTGAAAAGTTACATTGAGATCAGGCTGTGAAGGGCTTTATTTTTTTAGTTTTTTAAATTGATACATAATAGTTGTATGAAGAACTTTAAATGGTATGTGAAGGATTTTAGTTGTGTGTGTTTGTGTGTCTGCGTGTATGTGTACATGTGTGTATGCAGCAGGGTACCTTCAAGTATTTTTAGCAAAGAGCAATATCATATTTGGATTTTAGAAGGGTGCATTTATTTATTTAACAATTATTGAACATCTCTGTGTCCTAAATACTGTGCTTACTGCTAAGGATACAAAACAATGAACACATTCCTTGTTCTGGTGGTAATATGGAGGGTTCATTGGAAGTACTAGGATTCGAAGTACAGAGATTAAATAAGAGCTCCTTTCTTGTTCAAAGTAAAAAGAAATGAGGTCCTGAATGTATTGGCAGTGAAAATGGAAATGAATGAATGGATTCTAGATATAATTTGTGGAGTTGGATCCAATAGAACTGCTGGTTCCGGTACAATCAGCTGGTATTGCATGGGGATAAGAGTTGAAGGAAAATGTCACAGAGATTTTCAATCTGAGAGATTAGTTGGCTGGTGAAAATAGGACATATTATGGGAAGAGGATCAGGTTTAAGAGAAAGACTGTGAGTTCAACTGTGGACGTGATTTTGAAATATCTATTGGGCGGTGTCCAGGAAGTAATTGGAAAAGACAGTTCTGATGGTCAGGAAAGGGACCATAGATAGGTTATGGCTATTGATAGACATATGTGTTGCAATTTAGACCTTCTAGTGCAGCCCAAGAATAGAACGCCAAGAAGGAAAAGGTGAGCAAAAGAAACAGCAGCCCAAAAAGGCTGACAAAGAATTATCAGAATTAGGGGAGTATTTCCAGAAAGATGTGGTTGATTCACTTTTTTTTTTTTAATTTTATTTATTTTACTTTAGGTGCATACTATATCTGGCATTTCTCCCCATGTTATGCCTCCCCTCCCTCCCCAGGCCCCGCTGTCTCTCCCCTACCACCCCCCCCAACTGCCCCCAGTGTGTGATGCTCCTCTCTTTGAGTCCACGTGTTCTCATTGTTCAGCACCCACCTATGAGTGAGAACATGTGGTGTTTGGCTTTCTGTTCTTGTGTCAGTTTGCTGAGAATGATGGTTTCCAGATTCATCCAAGTCCCTACAAAGGACATGAACTCATCATTTTTTATGGCTGTGTAGTATTCCATAGTGTATATGTACCACATTTTCTTTGTCCAGTCTATCATTGATGGGCATTTGGGTTGGTTCGAGGTCTTTGCTATTGTACATAGGGCTGCAATGAACATACGTGTGCATATGTCTTTATAGTAAAATGATTTATAGTTCTTTGGGTATATACCCAGTAATGGGATTGCTGGGTCAAATGGAATTTCTATTTCTAGATCCTCGAGAAATCGCCACACTGTTTGTTTGTTTTTTTTAATAGACTGTAACAGGATAAAACTGAGATAACCTAGATTTGGCTCTTAAAGACTTTGGAGCGACCATTGAAAATGCTGTGGGGGCAAAAGCTGGTGGGAACAAGAAAAGGCAGTAGCTTGCTTAAAAGAGGAGTAAATGTTTTACAGGATTTGTGAGACT
>NW_016107585.1:1542910-1547910 GCF_001604975.1 Cebus imitator | reverse complement strand
AACTAGAGTATAAACTACAGTATTACAGAGGACTTAGTATCCACAATGCCTAACACATAGTAGAAACTCAGTTTCTTGAATTGTTGCATGGTGAATGAATAAATCAATGACCAATTTCCCTTTATTCTTTTAAATTCATGTTAAGTAGCTTATTTTGAGCTTGCAATGGGATTCCAAATAATCTCATTGAAAGTATAACCCAACTTTATTAAGGGCTTTTCTAAGACAGGCCCTTACCTATTAAGCTATTGCTCTAATGAATTAGACTATGCAAAATGAAACCTAGGAATGTCAAAATACTGTCAAAATTTGCTAAACTACTTGCTAGATTCTTTGTTGTTGTTGTTTACTTCCAGTTTTTTTTCTCTTGAGTTGTCCAGATATCTGAATGCTATCAAATTAACATTTCCCTGAAAGTGATTAATGTATAAGCTACATTTATTTTATTTCATATGATTAGTCTAACTGCAAATTGAAACCTGAGATAGATTAGTATGCATGTGTGTATACATTTCTGTATCTGAAAGAATAATAATCCTTTATTTTCAGTCTGTAAGCCACTAGTAATTCACTCTGTCACATCATTTATACAATTCATCTCTTAATTTCTTAGCATGCTGATATGCAATACAGAGTTGAAAGCATTGCGAAAATGTAGATAAATGTTGTCTGCCCAGCTCCCTTTATCCACTCTCTGTTATCTCAAAAAAGCTATTGTATTAGCATAGCAAGATCTGTGCCATGCAAATTCATTCTATTATGCAGTCTTTTCCTTTGAGTGTTCTTAAATCAATAACATAATTGTTTGCAAGTATTGCCTCCAAAATAAAAGTCAGGCTACACACCAAAACTGGTCCAGGATGACTACTTTGCCTCCCACCCTTCAAACAATAGGGGCTCGTTTAGAGTGCACTTCATGAGTTGATTTTTCACTTAGTGAATATTGCTGGTACATTGGTGATAGGTGCTCGCTCTTTCTTGAGCCACTTTGGTGATAGGTGCTTGCTCTTTGTTGAGCCACTAATTATTTCCACTTTAGTCATTATAGGAATGTCATATCTTTCAGTAAAAGTCAACTAAATAAAGTTCAGGTTTACAGTGTCCCTTTTGTTCTAATTCTAAATTATAATTTAGACAACAATGAATAGTATTAAATCTTTCAGTTCTACTTTCTTTCTTATTCTTTGACTTAAATATTTGACCTTGACTTTCTCTTTTTCTCTCTATGTGTTTGAAAATGTTCTAACTATAGTTTTATAGTATATAATTAAAAAGCATTTCAACTTCTATTTCTCTCTATTATTGAATGCACTAGCATAACTGTTTAGATTTTCTGTGTATTTTTATATTTCATTTGGTATGCATTTGGGTGCTAATTATATTTTAAATCCATTGTAAGCATAGTAGGCTTTCTTTGCATTTGACTTCTCTAATATGAATTTCTTATTTGTGGTATAAGTATAGTAGCTTTTGAATTTTTTTTACTCTTGTGTTTATTCAAAGCAGCTCTACCCATCTGTTAGTTTTTTTACTTCAAATATTTTTGTTTCCAAAAGTGTCAGGCAGCCCTTTCTAAATTATTTATGGGAATGGTGGACAGTGAAAATACGAACATAATAAAAGGCAGTTCAAGTGAAGACAAGAGCAATCCTCAAGTCTCATTTGTTTAAGTTTAAATTCATCAAATCTTTTGCCAGAGCTGATTGACAAGAAGTAAAACAGATTAGCCTTAATTTATTTTTCTTTTTTCTTTCTTAATAATCATTCAGTGAAGGTGAGGTAAAGAATACTAGTAACTGAAAGGCAAGGTGGTTACCAAACAATGTTCTAAGTGTCCTACACATAAATTATCTAAATCATCATGAATCCTATAAGGTTTGT
Source organism: Cebus imitator (assembly GCF_001604975.1). NCBI lineage: Eukaryota > Metazoa > Chordata > Mammalia > Primates > Cebidae > Cebus > Cebus imitator. The sequence continues at coordinate 1,546,029 of NW_016107585.1, read as the reverse complement.
GCTATTATCCCTGTACAATAGGGAGGATAGGAAACAAAGGCACAGTGCTTAATAGCTTGCTCTGTAGCTAATAAGTGGTGAAGAAGCCAGGTTACAAACCTAGGCAATCAGACTCCAATACACATTTCCCTTTTTAAATAGCCTGCATAAATCACAACCCTTAGAATCAGTGTTCAAAAATACTATAATTCTCTATGTATCCTTTGCCTCCCTCTCTGGAGCCTGCCCTCCAGCTCCTAAGAAGTTGCTTACTATAAAGTTTTTCTGTCTTAACTTAGATCTAGATCCATACTAAGTTGCCTCACATGAGTTTCTAGGACACCCAATAGGTGAGGTACTCCACTTAGAGGCACATTTTGTCAGGGTGTCTATGTCCTTTTTGTATAATCTATATTTGTCTTTCTCCCTATGGACTGCCTGGTCAATGTGAGTTATTCATAGTGTGTCCTCCACACCCAGCCTTGAGAGTCTGAACCAGAGCAAGACCTAAGCATCTGCTTTCTCAGCTTCCATTCTCTGGGATTTTGTCCGTCCCTGTGCTTTGTAGTTTCTGGCATAAAACACAGTTAGCACTGGGTCTGAGCATACCCAGACAGAGAACTGTTATAATCCTTTCTTTCCTTCCACTGTGGTTGATCACCTAAGACCCATAGACCCTAAGACCCTTTGTTTGTTCTGCATACCCTTTATAAGAAAGTAGAAGTGAAGCTGAAAGGAGAAGTTAGCAGGCATGAGGACATCATTTAGGAGTCACTATTCAGTTGGCATGTAGATTCAAGTAGGTTAGACAGAAGTAAGACAATTGTCCGTTCTAGCCCTCGTCCTGAATTGGCTACTCATTGTAATATGCAATATTATTTCCCTCTTAGATTTAAACGTTTGAAAATCCCCCCTCCTTCATCTTACTTTATTAGGTGGTTCCATTGTAAGATTTAAAGTGTCCCTTTTAGAAATTTGTGTATCTTACAATTCAGGATGTGATTAAAAAAAAAAAAAAGAAAAGAAAGAAAATGAAAAAAGAAATTTGTGTTTCCTCTGTATCAGATGTGATCATTATATTAAAACATCTGTCATAATATTTTTGAAATATTTCTATAGTTTTTTAACATATTACCTCTAATGTTAGAGTGCTATTTTCTTTAAGAAAATCTGCTTAGCCTGAATACATTTCTTCATTGCATATTTTTCCTCAAGTTCTTATTTAGTTTTAAAAAAAAATTCACTCAAGAGCACTCAGTCATGTATCCTAGCCATCTGTCTCATTTCCCTCAGCAGTGATTTGTCCTTTACAATCCCCTTGATTCTGTGTCTGCAAGAGCTTGATTGATAAATATTTTTAACCTTTCCCTTAGATTCAGTTTTATCTATTTCGTATTACATAGCATCAACCTGTTTCTCAGTTTCAATGATTCCAGTAAATGTCTGCTAATTCATTTCTAACTTTTTAACCAAGCAAGGCATCCTTCCATATTTTCCGAATAGCTAAGTCATAATGTTTTTGCTTCATACACATTCAGCTGTAGTCTTTATGGATTTGGAAGCCAGTTTAGATCACATTTTACTTATTTTCAGTAAGATGTTTATGTACATGAAATGTAGATGTACTGATATCTATATAATCATCATTAGGCCTCCAGTGGCTGGCTATCATGTGTTTCCTTACTGATTTAAATATATTCTATTTACTACACACACAAATTTCAAAACCAACTCAAAGCTACGCACTTTCTATTCAATCAGATACTTACAATATAAATTAAACATTAGGAAGCTGACACACATATTGAATGCCCACAGGTGTACAGTCCTGAGAGTAACCTAGAGAAGCTAGTATAATCATAAGGAATCAATTGTGCTCTACTAGAAATAGCCCTAGCTAGCTTTCTATAGCTGAAGTAACAGAATGAAGTTCAGAGTCTCAGCTCTGCCATTTCCTAGCTCTGTGACTGAATAAATCACATAACCTCACTTCAGCTCTAAAGTGGGGAAGATGATAAAAGCTGGCTGGAAACATTATAACATAAAATGGCAATAGTATTTAAAAAGCACTCAGGGCTGAGCGCTGTGGCTCAGGCCTGTAATCCCAACGCTTTCGGAGGCTGAGGCGGGCGGGTCACGAGATCAGGAGATTAAGACCCTCCCAGCCAACATGGTGAAACCCATCTCTACTAAAAATACCAAAAAAAATTAGCTGGGCCTGGTGGTGCACGCCTTTAGTCCCAGCTACTCTGGAGGCTGAGGCAGGAGAATTGCTTGAACCCAGGAGGCTGAGATCGCACCACTGAGAGACAGTGCGAGACTGTTTCAGAAGAAAAAAGCACTTCAGGCCAGGCATGGTGGCTCACTCCTGTAATCCCAGCACTTTGGAAGGCCAAGGCAGGAGGGTTGCTTGAGCCCAGGAGTTCAAGACTAGCCTGGGCAACGTAGTGAGACCCTGTCTCAAAACAAATTAGTCAGGCATGGTAGTGTACATCTGTAATCCCACCTACTGAGGAGGCTGAGACAGCGGGGGTCACTTGAGCCCAGAAGTTCAAGGTTGCAGTGAGCTGTGATCAAGTCTCTAAAGAAAAACAAAAGTGTCTCACAAGTCTCTAGAGCTGCACTCCAGCCTCTTAAGAAAAAAAAAAAAAAAAAAAAAAAAAAAAAAAAAAAAAAAAAAAAAACAATAAAAAAAAAAAAAAAAAAAAAAAAAAAAAAAAAAAACTTTAGAACTAAATATAAACTGTTGTTATTACTCAGAATTGTAACACAAAATAATTTAATGATTATTCTTTTTTCATTCATCCCTTTAGTAACTTTTATCAATTCAAAAAATATTTACTGAATATTCACTGCGTCCAGGGTACTGTTCTAAGCTGTATGAATAGATTAGTCAAAAAGAAAATCAAGGCCAGGCACAATGGTTCACGCCTGTAATCCCAGCACTTTGGGAGGCCAAGGTGGGTAATCACCTGAGGTTGGGAGTTTGAGACCAGCCTGACCAACATGGAGAAACCCCATCTCTATTAAAAATACAAAAAAATAACCAGGCATGGTGGTGCATGCCTGTAATCCCAGCTACTTGGGAGGCTGAGGCAGGAGAATTGCTTGAACCTGGGAGGTGAAGGTTGCAGTGAGCC
>NW_016107585.1:1519014-1541895 GCF_001604975.1 Cebus imitator | reverse complement strand
TTTCTACACATACATTTTATGATTTTTTTCAAACTAGCTCTAAGTAACTCAAGTTTTAAAGCCTATGCCTCTTACCATAGGAGACACTTTTATTGGAAAATTTCTGTGATTAAATGCAGCTTTTTATTTTCTCAGTTTAGCAGCATTTTCTTGATTCTGTTATCCTGAGATAAAAATGCTCCTTGGTGACCACACTCCTGCTTTTTCTCAAAATTGTTCGATTCAGATGTTATTTTTAAAGAAGTTTGGCATAGTGATTAAGAGTAATTATCTGGAGCCAAACTTCCCAGATCCAATGCCACTTACTAGCTTTACATCTTTAACCAGTGCCTCTATTTCCTCCTCCATAAAATGAGGCTAATGAAAATGTTTGGTCACTGGAAGGAATGTAAAGCACTTAGAATAGTGCCTACCAGATAGTAGGTAATATGTATTATATAAGTGTTTGTTCTACTATACTTCAACTCTCTGTAAAATTGTACTTGTTTTTACTTTGACAGCATCTTTAGTATAAAAATATGAGATTCTCATTCTTTCTTAGCATAAAAAATGAAATATCTACTGAAAAAATTTAACACCTTTACAAAATTAATTAAAAATTTGACAAAATTTAATCACAAGGCTAAACAGTGGGTCAAATTTTCACTAAGACTTATTCTGATAAGTTTGTATCTAAATAGCAAGGAAAATACCCCCCCAAAGAATATAGTCACAGTCATTATTTGGTATATTGCAACTTTCTTTTTTGTTTTAAAAGTTTCTGTGAATCGCTTCTTTTGTGTCCATTTCGTTATATGAAGAGAAGTAATATCACACACACAAAAAATTGATTTTGTCCATCTGTTTACTCCAGCAGGTATCAACCAACAGGGGTAACTTCTTCTTAAGGCCAGTTCTTGATAATGATAGTAACATATCATCTACATGAGGGAAAATGCTTGTCTCTTTGCTAAGCCAGAAAGAACTACATCTACTTGGTCTAAAAACTACATTCTGTTTTATAGTTACTAGTTCAAAAGATTGCCAAGAATTATAATTTTATAATAGTTACATTTAATTCAATCATCTTAAAGTCTACAACATCTTCTAATTTTAGAAATGTCACAAGAATGCCTTTAAAGGAAACTGTGCTGCAAAAATGCTTCTCATGACACATGTATGATTCTTGTCTGTGGAATCACAAGCTGAGATGGATCAGTAATACCATGCAAAGTTTTATACTATACTTCACCATATTCTTTGCAAAATGAAACAGTATAGCAGAGATCAAATAGAATGCTTATAGCTAAAGCCTATATAATATCTTTGAAAGATCTACACTTACTGAGAAGAAAACTGATGTTGAGTTGAATAAGCTGGCAACACTGTCTACCTGTCCAATTATCTTACATTTAATTTTTAGCAGAAGTAAAGACATAAATCTGTTTACTAAAGATCAAACACAGCTCAGTGTTCACATCAGGAAAACAAGTTAGCAAGTGCCTGAATCAGGTTCTGTTGATATAAGATGATGCTGATGACTTAGCCTAAGTAAAAATATTCTGCCTAACTACAAGATTAGCATTTGGAAATTGTAATTACCTACTAATGGAAAACAGGTGAAATTCAGATATTGTTTGAAACATATTGTTACCTTTAGTCAGACTCAATCTTATTAATAACTTTAATGATGTCAGAGTATGTTCACTATAACAAATTATTAGCCCTATTAAAAGAAATTTGACCAGAAACCAGTTTGAGCGTGTGAATATTTATCACCAAGGCATACCACATAATCTCTTTGGCCGTAAGATACATGGCTGTAACATATTCAGAGCTCAGTACTCTAAGGATACTAAATTAGTGATTACATGTTAATATGTGTTTTAAATAATGAAGCCAGGTGTAGTTTCTAAATAGATTTTAGCCCTCCCAAATTTTTCTTTCCCAAGACATATTGTTAGCATCACTGGCAGACTTGCAGACTTTGATCTTACTCTTAGAGGTTCAGAATGGGCATCCAAGAATTGTATTATTGAAAATTTTATGGAAAATTAGCCTTGTTTTTCTCTGCTCTTAGAAACACACTCACACATATCTTGAGTGTAATTGGCCTTTTCTTGAAAGTGAATTATGTGGTATACTATGTCCTTTATTTTCTATGTTACTAGATGACAGGAGGGTGGTGGGAATGGAGGATTACTACAACATACATGATCAAAATGTTTTCTAAACTACAGCTGGTCCAGTATAATTTAGTTGGTGTAAAATTAAGAAATGGAATGGAGAATATTGTTCAAAGAAAACAGTTTATTGTTTTCTTTGATTGTTTATGCAAATTTAGTATAATTTGATAACTTACCACTGTTTTAAAATAGAGAAAGCTGAATTTGTGTATATAAAATCATAATCTGCTCAATTCTTGACATTTTTACTCTATTATAAACTATTTTAATTCAAGACAAAGAACAGGACCCAATCGAAATCATCTCCAATGCCAAGAAAAAAAAATATTCTCTGTCATTCCCTATTAAACTGGATACAGTGCATTAGACAATACATAGGGCAAGAGAGGTTGAGGTAGAACCAAAAGTTAGACTGTACTAGAAGAGAGCCAAAGTTCAAGAAACTCATGTAACAAGAATCTGCATCCTAGGCTGGAAAACCAAGCAGAGGCTAAGGTAGAGGATTTGGGCAATGTTGGACTAGAGCCCAAGCTTTAAAAGTATGAGGCCATAGAGCAAGACTATATACATCTGAAGAAGATGCATGAAATGCTGGCCCTCACCCCAAGAAGCAATGTGTTACTGAGTCTTTTGCCTTCTCAGTCAAGGGCTCTTTCCATACTTTCTCCTTAAGGTAGAACTAGTCCCAGGGTGTTACCAGGAAAGATAAGTCTGCAGTGTGATAGGTAGATTAGGACATAAACTGCAGGCAGAAACAGAGTGATTTGGATATCAACACTTTAGTGACATGACTTTGGGTGAATCACTCAACTTCTAAGTCTTCATTTTCTCATCCGTGGAAGAATTTAAACATTGTTAATGTATGTGAAGCCCTTATCACAGAGCCTGGTATATACTGAGCATTCAATAGAGGTTAGCTATTGTTATTATAGCAAAAGCAACAGTAATGATGGTATACTACTGGCTAGTGAAGGAGAGATAGGGTAATGGGATTCAGGCTGTTGCTCCCTCTTCAAAGTAACAGTATCTCTCTTTGATTTCAGAGAAAATAATTCTGCTTGTGACAAAGAACATTAATTGGTAAAAAATACCTTTATAATTTTAAGTAACATACAACTCAGATGCCTACTATGTATTTCTGTATGCTGATGGTGAATTCACAGAATTTGTTGTGAATATAGAAGTTGGGATAACTCAGACTTTCCAAGGATATAAATAACTACTGTAGAATTAGGAATGGCAAGAAATTGTTGGAATGAGAGGAAAGGAGAGAATTTCGTCATCTTATTGAATCCTATCCAACCAAAGTAGGATCCTATCCAATTCTAGCCAAGGTAGACATTAGTGCTTGTGATTTGGATTAAGCCCAGCTGTAGTGCTTCTGCTGCAAAGTAAACACTGAAGTCCTAACATGTATCCTTGTTGGGCTTCAGAGCCAAAATACCCAGAGAAATTTTAGGAAATTACCACATTATGGTTGTTTTTTGTGAAATGACAAAAAAATACTTCATGTAAACAAAGATTAAGTCACTCTGCAAACAATTATTTTAAAAGCACTAAAATATAGATCACTGAAAAAGAAAAACTTTATGTAACAGCAACATTCTAGGTACCTTAGTAATTTTTATTATATTTAATTATATCCAGCCCTTGTTCCTACCTACCGTTTATCAAGTTGGTTTTTAAATCTAAGTTGTTTTATAGTTCCAAGATAAGATTGCTTTTTATTCATTATCTTTTTTTAGAACTTTCAGGTCAGAAGCACCTACTTTGAGGATTAAAAATAATATCTTCTCTTTGTAAAATAACTTGAAATTGTGTTTTGTAAGTAAAAAGAAAAAAAAATTCTCGTAGACTCTTAACCGCTATCTAAAGCATCATGTTTTTTAACACAAAACACACAAGTATATTGTACTTTGCAATCTAGTACACATATGCATATGTACACAAACCTGAAAAAATACAAAATAATACCCATTACAATTTTTTTTCTCATTCCATTGCTTCTTCAACAAAACAAAAGCAACCCACTAATGGGCCATGGTGCTCAGTTGGAAAAACATTGCTCTAAAGTGGCTTTCTATTATGTTTCTTCCTTACCCAAATCACTCTCATGCTATAAATACAAAAGGATGAGAAATGTCCTTTTTCATCTATGAGTGTATTTAAACTGAAGATAGTAAATGACTTCACATGCCAATGGAGTTGTTTTAGGCAAGTTTTTAATGTAAATAAATATAGTAATATAAAATGAAGTTAAGCAATTAAAAATGAGAAGCAAGTAGATTTCTTTAAAGTGGTATTCTGTGTGAACTCAGTAATACTTCTTAACTGATTATAGCTGTGAGCTTCTGGAGGACATTATGTATTCTTAGGATATTATTAAGTCTATAGCTAATGTAAATTTACAGCTTTTATGTGATATGGTATATGTGTAGGTGATGTATTTCTTCATGGCTTTGGTTGGAGTTTTTAAGGTAGGTCAGAAATACCTTCCCTTTTAGCACTATTTTTCAGCACAAATCACTAACCACTAATGGAGTTCATGTTTATGTGCATTTGATAATGAAGCCAAATCTGGCTTCATGGTGATTTAGCATACAAATACTTTGGAAACACTGGGTTTGATCTCAGACCACCCTGATAAAGCGAATATCTCAATAAGGCCAGTCACACTAAATTTTTTGTTTCCCATAAAAGTTACATTTACACTGTAGTCTATTAGTGTGCAATAGCATTATGTCTAAAAACCAACAAACACACCTTAGCTGAAAACGTACTTCATTGCTAAAAAATGCAAACAATCATCTGAACCTTCAGCAAATTATAATCTTTTTGTTGGTGGAAGGTCTTTCCTCAATGTTGATGGGTACTCACTGATCAAGGTGGTCGTTGCTGAAGGCTAGGCTGGCTGTGGCCATTTTAAATAAGACAACAATGAAGTTTGCTGCATTGATTTACTCTTTCTATAATGAGAGAGTTCTCTGTAGCACATGATGCTGTTGGATAGCATTTTATTTATCACAGAACTTTTTTCAAAAATTGGAGTCAACCCTTTTACCCAGTTTGCTTATCTGTAAGAAGCATTAATTCTAGTTTCATGAAATTTTAGCCATTCAGTCATATCTTCAGGCTCCACTTCTATTTTTAGTCCTCCTCCTTTGCCTAGCTGATACTTACCAGTCCTTCAGGTCTCACCTTAAGTATTGTATCTTCAAAGGAACTGAATTCTTATGTCACAGTTTGATCAAATCTCCCTGTGATGCTCTATTCTAGTACCTTATGCTATCCTTTCATAGCATTTATCACAGTTGTTGTCTTTCGGGGAGATGGTGGGGGTTGAGACAAGGTCTTGCTGTGTCACCCAGCTGGAGTGCAGTGGTATGATCTCAGCTCACTGTAGCCTCAACCTCCCAGGCTCAAGACATCCTCCTGCCTCAGCCTCCAGAGTAGCTGTGACTACAGGCGAGCATCATCACGCCTGGCTAATTTTTTTTTTTTTTTTTTTTTTTTTTTTTTTGTAGAAATGAGGTCTCACTATGTTGCCCAGCTGGTCTTGAACTCTTGAGCTCAAGCCATCCTCCCACCTCAACCTCCCAAAGTGCTGGGATTACAGTATGAGCCACCATGCCCAGCCCAATTGTTAATCATTCATTTTTTTCGACAAATATTTATTGAGCCGCCTCTATATGCCAGGCATTGTTGTAGTCCTGGGCCACAGTAGAAAACAAAACATGGATTGCACATTCTAGTGGGAAGAGACACATAATGAATGAGTAAACAAGTAAATGCTTACAGACATACCTTGCTCTATTGCACTTGGCAGGTAACTATATTTTACAGATTGAAGATTTGTGGCAACCTTGTATCGAGCAAGTCTATTGGTGCCATTTTCCCCAAAAGTATATACTCATTACATATCTCTTTGTCACATTTTGGTTATTATCACAATATTTTAAACATGTTCATTATATCTGTCATTGTGATGACTGATCAATGGTCTTGGATGTTACTGTAGTAGTTGATCTGGGGCACGATGAACTGCAACCGTATAAGACAATTAACTTAATAGATAAATGTGTATGTTCTGACCGCTTCACTGACTGGCTATCCCTCTGTTTCTCCCTCACCTGGAGGCTCCCTATTCCTTGAGACACAATATTGAAATTAGACCAATTAATAACCTTACCATGGCCTCTAAGTATTCAAGTGAAAAGAAGAGTCGCATGTCCCTCACTTACATCAAAAGCTAGAAATGATTAAGATTAGTGAGGAAAGCATGTCAAAAACCCAGAAAGGATGAAAGCTAGGCATCTTGTGCCAAACATTTAGACAAGTCATTAATGCAAAGGAAAATTTCTTGATGGAAATTAAAGGGCTACTCTAGTGAACATATGAATGATAGCAAAACAGCCTTATTGGTGACAGGGAGAAAGTTGGTGTTGTCTGAACAGAAGATCAAACCAGCTATAACATTTCCTTAAGTCAAAGCCAAATCCAGAGCAAGGTCCTAACTCCCCCTTCAATTCTGTGAGGCTGAGAGAGGTGAGGAAGCTGCCAAAGAAAAATCTGAAGCTAGCAGAGGTTGGTTGGTGAGGTTTAAGGAAAGAAGTAGTCTTCATAAAATGAAAGTGCAAGATGAAGCAGCAAGTTATGCAGAAGATCTCTCTAAGATCACTGATGAAGGAAGCTATGCTAAACAACACATGCTCAGTGAAGAGGAAACAGCCTTCTATAGGAATAAAATGCTATCTAGCACTGACATAGGTAGAGAGGTGAAGTCAATGCCTGGTGTCAAAACTTCAAAGAACAGGCTGACTCTCCTGTCAGGGGCTAATGGAGCTGGTGGCTTTACGTTTGAAGCCAGTGGTCATGTCCCATTCTGAAAATACTAGGGTCCTTGAGAAGTGTGCTAAACCAACTTTGCTTGTGCTCTGTAAATGGAACAACAAAGCCTGGATGATAACACATCTGTTTATAGCATGGTTTACAGAATATTTAAAGCCCACTGTTAATACATACTGCACAGAAAAAAAATACTTCTTTCAAAATAATGCTCATTGGCATGTACAAGGAGATTAATGCCTGCTAACCCCGCATTTGTTCTGCAGAACCTGGATAAAAGAACTAATTTCAACTTTTCAAGTCTTAATGTTTAAGAAATGTATTTTGTGGGGCTATAGCTGCCATAAGTAGTGATTCCTCTGATGGATCTGGCCAAAGTAAATTGAAAACCTTCTGGAAAGGATTCACTGTTTTAGATGCCATTAAGAACATTGATGATTTATAGGAGAAGGTCAAAATAGCAACATTTTAACAAGAGTTTAGAAGAAGTTGCTTCCAACCCTCATGGATGACTTTGAGGGACTCAAGACTTCAGTGGGCGAAGCTATAGCCTTTATGCTGGAAATAGGAGAAGAACTAGAAGAGAAACCCGAAGATGTGACTGAATGACTATAATTTCAAAACTAAACATGAAGAGATAAGGAATTGCTTCTTATGGATGAGCAAAGAAAGTGGTTTTCTGAGATGGAATCTACTCCTGGTAAAGATAGTGTGAACACTGGAAATTGCAACAAAGGATGTGGAACATTACATAACTTAGTTGATAAAGCAGTGGCAGGGCTTAAGATTGACTCCAATTTTTGAAAGAAGTTCTACAATAAATAAAATTCTGTCCAACAGCATCACATGCTATTGAGAACTCTTTCATGACAGGAAGAGTCAATCAATGCAGCAAACTTCATTGCTGTCTTATTTAAAATGGCCACTGCTACCCTAGCCTTCAGCAACTACCACCTTGATCAGTGAGCAGCTATCACCATTGAGGCAAGACCCTCCACCAGCAAAAAGATTATGACTCATTAAAGGCTCAGATGATCATTTGCATTTTTAGCAATAAAGTATGTTTGAAATTAAGACATATACATTGTTTTTTAGGCATAATGCTGTTGCACACTTAATAGTCTACAGTATAGTGTAAACATAACTTTTATATGCACTGGGAAACAGTAAATGTTACTGGGTTTATTGCAATACTTGCTTTAGTGCGATGTTCTGGAACTGAACCAAGAATATCTCCAAAGTATGCCTGTAGTATATGAAATGACGACAGGTTACAAGGAGAACAATGGAGCATGGTGATGGGATAGGTTGGGGGAGGATTTTTTTATATATAGGAAAGCCCTATGATAATATAACTGATAATATAACTTTTGAGTAAAGTCTTGAAGTAAGCATATGAACACCTTTCGAAGTTAATACTTTCTTGTCTTTTTTTTTTAACAAGTTGTATTCTTATACATTCATATTCTTAAAATTCAAATTGTTTGATGTTGTATCTCCTTGGTACTTCTTCATAATAAGGGATCTACACTATGCAAGTAGCCCAGCAACAGTGGCTCACACCAGTAGTCCCAGCTACTCAGGAGGCTATATCAGGAGGATCACTTGAGCCCAGGAGTTGAAGGCTACAGTGAGCTATGATCTCTCCACTGTCTCGCAAGAGTGTCTCTTACTCTCTCACCTGGGTGACAGAATGCCAGCCGTTACTATTAATGGCATCTCTACATATTAAAAATAATAAAAAATAAAATGCAAATATTATAACATCTTGCTAATCAATATTAGTGAATTTCGATTAAATCACATCTTATCACTCCTACTACTTTGGTATTTTTTAAGTTAGTATTTTCACCAGAATATCACAATCATTTTACACTGTTACCCCTAGTTTTGGAGGTTGTTTTTTTTTCTTTTTGTTTTTTAATTCTTAAAAGATGTTGGACTCTTGAAATACTTCTTTCTGTGTCTGGTTGAGATGATCATGTGAGTTTTATCTTTATCTGTCCTACATCTATAAACGTTTAAAATCATGCTGATTTGTTTGTAAAGATAGTAGAGAGTAAAACAAGCCTAATTTATATTAAAACTAGAAAAATTAAATTCTCAGACATAATGAATTGAGACTGTCTTAAATAAACATCAAGCAAAAATGCAACACTAACTGTTATTCCTCTCCCCCCAGACTAAGTTATAGTTTTCTTGTTTCAGCATCCATCTTTAGTATCAATGTAGAGCCTTGTGTTACCTGTTATGAGTTATTGTTTATTTGTAAGTCCACAAATAGGATATCACTTTTATAACCTCCCCCTCCTTTCACTCCAATTGTTTCTTTTTCAGCAGCAACTTAAACTAATAAGGTCAAACTTCAAAAAACTTCTAAAGTGGCCAGGAAGACCTAGTTTGTAGAAATGATTGTGAATCAGAAGTCTAGTCAGTTTCATCCCAGAAATCCTGTATTTTCTTTTCAGTGTATTTGATGTCCTCAGTTATAGTTTATCAGTCAGGTGTTTACTAAAAGAAATATATCTAGGGAAAGGAGTTGAGAATACTATTGTATTCATTAGTATATTGAAGGTTATTGATACAAGGAAAAAAAGCCAAAAAAAAAAAAAAACAAAAAACCAAACTTTACTGAGGAAAAGAAAACATACATGTAGGGAAGATGTCAACATCATATGGTATTTTATGATTGTGGATTAATTTTTGTATGTGTATTGTTGGAATTTACTAGTGATAGATTTTAAAAAATCTATTGGAATAATGAGATCATATCAAATAAATAAGTTACTGCCTTGGGGACACAGTCATCAGAGTATCTTTGAGAATTCTGTTATCTTGAGTATGATTTTAATACCTTGATTATGCTTTTAAATATAGTATATGGATTCCCAGACATAAAGAATCAGAATAAGCCCAATGATTGTTATTCAGCCTACCAACACCAATCTATAGATTGGCATTTGCGAACCACTGCCCTATTCCATTCATTTTGTAGCTAATAACATGAGATGGCATATTATATTTTTTCCAAATGAGTTTGGTTTAACATATCCAAGTTATTGTTATCTCTTTCAATGGAGTCAGTTTTCAAGACATACAATAAACTACTTTATAGCACCACCCAATTTTGGTTTTGTTTTTACTTTACTAAAAACCATTTAACCAAGCTTGATATCCCAACTTGTTCACCAGATATGACTCCAAATGCCTAAAAATGCTGACAGAAATGCTATCCACCCTCCAAGAATTGAGTATTTGACAAAATTTAGATTCTAGTGGTATCCCCATCCACAGTTTTGCTTTCTATGGTTTCAGTTACCCATGGTACAGTACAATGAGATATTTTGAGAGAGAGACCACATTCACATAGCTTTAATTACAGTATATTGTTATATGTTCTTTTTTTATTATTGTTAATCTCTTCTCTGTGTAATTTATAAGTTAAGCTTTATCATAGGTATGTATATATAGAAAAAAATTAGTATTTCTCTGGTTTCAGGCATCTGTTTGGGGTCTTGGAATAATCCCTGTGGATAAGTAGGAAGTACTATATTTAAAAGATAGAGTGGTAGGCTATGAGAATCATGTTGTGGGTGTGTAGTAGGCTATGAAAATCAAAGTATTAAAGCAATGTCCACATCATTTGTATAAGTGATATTTGAGAGAAACACTGAGGTGTTTTGGTTTATTTATTTAAAATCAGCCACATTGGTTCAAGTCTTACCTTCTCAACTGAAGTATAGCACCTTGCATGGAGAAACCATGTCTTTCATATTTATATGTAATCTCAGTGCTGGTACAGTACCTTACACAGAATAGTTATTCCCAATATTTGATGATAATATTTTTCTGCTATTGATGTCACTACACTAAACTAACAAGGCTTTTTTTGTAATAAACAGCACAGATTTGTTTGAGCAGTCATGTTTGTGATACTGCCTATAGGTATTAAATGACTAATTTAACTGATCCATCATACCCTTAACATTGGCCTTATTACTAACAGATTTTGAGGTAATAGATATCAAATACTATTCCAGAAATCTTGATTACCCTTCATTTTCTCATCATGTTAGAAAATTACAGATTTCGCTTTCAAGTGTTCAGCGTTTTTATTCAGAAAATGTTTTCCTTAGCAAAAGTCAAGGGTAACCATTTAGAACACCTTCATGTCTCTATTTCACATTCTTTTGCTTGGGTGTTTACCTTTGGAAACAGGCAGATTTCCCACAGCATGCAAAACTACATGAGGATGCAAAGAATCAAGATCATACAAATAGGAAATGAGGTTTTTTCCCCTTAAAAATTAATGTTTTCCATCTATTAGTATATCTGGATATAGTAAAATTCTAGCTATAAAGAAATCTGTGCTATTTTAGAAGTTTTAGAAGCAATTACTATGGAAGAATAGTGCTATATCAAATTAATACAAATTATTTTGGATTTTTTAAAAAGAATAAAAAGCCCTAAAGCTCAGAAGTTCAACTAAGTGTACATTTTTAAAGTTTTATTTTTTTTCAGTTATTTAGTCTTTATTTAATCATTTAAGTAATCTATAATTTAACATTTAAAGCCAAAAAGACATTTCACAGATCTTTTATATATTGAAAAGCCATGTTTGAAGGAAAACTTTTTCCTTTCAGTTTGAAAGTGCTCTAAATGAGAAATCTGTTTTTTTCTAATTTTTATATTATAGTCTCTTAAATGGAAATTAGGTACATTATAAACATCTTGGCCCACATATCAGTAAGTGACATTTGGACATACCTGCAGCATACTGAAAACTATTCAGTTGTGCATTTTATAAGAACTTGTCTGTGATTTATTTTACCTTGAAAGTGACTAACCGTAATTATCTTCCAAAATAAACAAAAACTTTGTGCATTTTTCTAAACTCTTTTAGTTTATATTTAAATTTGTGACTGACTAACTACAGAGCATTACTGGTATGTCTTAAACATATTGTTCAATTCATTATCATAAAGTACTATCCAGAATATTCACTATTCTTATGTGAATATTCAGTCACAGGTATATTCATGTAAGAACCACATGAATTTCTCTGGGGAAAGGGAGTAGAGACCCTTGATACTGCTCAACAGAATTAAAATTTTCAAACAAGAACATAAAAGGAAGGACAGGTCTGAGCTTTCAGAAATGACCTGCAGAACAAGCAACCACCTTGCTGTGTGAGGAAGGAGATGCTTGAGCCTTTATTCTGGTGGGCTGATTTATGGGCCGCTAAGAAATAGTGTCATTTATATTGTCCTCTGACACAGCCCCAGAAAAACTTTCTCCAATTTTCTTAATCAGCATTATTCTTTATTCAGCATATACCTGAGTCATGTTACGTATCAAATAAAACCTTATTATTGGTTCCCATCACTTTCTAATCCCCATCAAGCTAGAGTCAGTCATCCTGCTCTGTGCATCCAGGTTACCCTGTACTGTTCTGTTCACATAGCTAAACACTACACCACAAATCATAGGCAATCACTGAATAAACTTTGTGATTTTTTTAGTGTTCTCTCATCTGAAAAATTGGGAAACTGAGTCACAAATTGGTTATTTACACAGATCACACAGGAGAACAGAAACTATATCACATGACTGGGAAATGTCTGTGGGTTTGGAATTCAGTTTGGTCAACAGCATTGAAATTTTATTTTTTTAACCATATCAGCTGAATTAAGTTACCATTTCCTGAAAGAGGTAGAGCACAGCAGCTCATAGGCCAGTTGCATCACAAACTGAAGGAAGACAGGAATCAAGCAAAAGAAAGTAAATTAAAAACCTAATTGAGATTATTTTAAACGTGAATCTGTATACAAACAAATGTTGAAAGCTTCTTGAAGATATTTACAGTGTGCTGCTTTTCTTTCTATATTCTTTTCCATTTTCTGTTTGGATGAACTCCTCTGCTTTTTGTCATTTAAATGATAATAATAATGTGGGCTCTACTAGAATGTGAGCTGCTACAGAGCAGAGACCATCTCTGTGTGTGGACTTTGGTTTACCCAGCACCTAGCACAGAGTGATTTGTGTAATAATTTGAAAATGAAAGATTATGATTCCGTAAGGAATCCTAAAAACTCAAGAGTAAAGGGTTTATTTTGAAAATGCAGAATTTGATCCTATTAATCTAGAAAGGCAGTTTAATAAAATCATTAAACCTGTTTATTGTCTGAATGTACTTGTCTATGTTTTTGCCCTCAGTAAAAATAGTTTTATTGAGATTATTAAATTCTTTTTTTTCAGATTTTTTTTTTTTTTAAACTTTAAGTTCTGGGACATGTGCAGATCTTGCAGGATTGTTACATAGGTATACACATGCCATGGCGGTTTGCTGCCTCCATCCCCCTGTCACCTTATCTCTCCCCAATATCCCCACCCCCTGCTATCCCTCCTCTAGCCCCCACTCCCCCAACAGACCCCAGTGTGTGATGTTCCCCTCCCTGTGTCCATGTGTTCTCATTGTTCAACGCCTACTTATGAGTGAGAACATGTGGTGTTTGGTTTTCTGTTCTTGTGTCAGTTTGCTGAGAATGGTGGTTTCCATATTGATCCATGTCCCTGCAAAGGACATGAACTCATTCTTTTTTATGGCTGCATAGTATTCCATAATGAATATGTGCCACATTTTCTTTATCCAGTCTATCTTTGATGGGCATTTGGGTTGGTTCCACGTCTTTGCTATTGTAAACAGTGGTGCAATGAGCATACATGTACATGTGTCTTTATAATAGAATGATTTATAATCCTTTGGGTATATACCCAGTAATGGGATTGCTGGGTCAAATGGTATTTCTATTTCTAGATCCTTGAGAAATCGTCACACTGTCGTCCACAGTGGTTGAACTAATTTACACTCCCAACAACAGTGTAAAAGCATTCCTATTTCTCTATATTCTCTCCAGCATCTGTTGTCTCCAGATTTTTTAATAGTGAATTAACAAATTACTTTGATAAAAGTCACACTTACAAAGAGAAAACTACCACTCAGCAGAGGAAAAAACAGATAAATCAATAGCATTGCTGAGGGTCCTATCCAAAAGATAAATTAAAACAATACCAGATTGAAAATTATAAAACCAAAATGTATTTGCATTTGTGCATATTTTAATATGATTATGTTTCAGTAGTCTGTTTTGCCTATGTAACATAAATCTTAATCCAGCAAATATTCTTCAATTTTTGTTTTGTAACAAAACAAAAATTTATAATCAAATCCCAGATCTTTGATGTTATACAGAAGTTAAATTTTCAACTTTTAGTTTTCACTTTAATTATTCTTACTTCACCTTCAGAAGCAATTAGTTCCCCTAAAACAGCCCTTGGATTTTTCAACAGATGGAAGTTTATCTTAGATCAAAAACGAAGCTTCTGTTTCAATGTAGTCCTGCCTAAAGGCAGAAGAATGGACAAGAAGACTTCTTAAAGTCCCTTCCATGTCCCTTTGTTTTATTTGTAAATCTCACTGCTCTTTAGTGAGATAAAATAAATGGAACCTTCAATGCCATAAAAGAAGATAGAAATTACACATCTCCTCAACTATCATATTCTATAAGTTGTTTTTAACCTTTATTATTGAAAAGGCAGGCCTGGAAGTATAGTAAACAGTATAATAGTTTCAAGTTATTATTTCCCAAACCATGAGAAAAAGTTTTTGTTTCTCCACTTTATAGTTATGGTATCTCTACATTATTTTTACTGTAATTGTATTGCCAAATCAGGTATGAGATTAGATGTTGGATGTTACATGTAATCTGCACAGAAATCAAATTATTTAACCTCTAAGCCTACAATACCCCCTCCTGCTGGTTTGCTGTTAAATATTCAGTATTTCCTTGTCATGAATACAAATGGAGGACAAATTAGAATCTACAGACAGCTGACCTGAGCTTCAGATTAGAGACTGGGGGGCTTGTGCTATTTTAAATGTTTTAATTATCATAGTCCCAGTAGCCATTTGAAGGACACACTAAAATCATTTTCAACAAAAGAAAAAGAAAAAGCTCATCCTCCTTCTTCCTCTTAATATGAATGTTTGAGTGTGATTACATTTGCACTTCCATTGGAACTATGCTAATTTACTCCATTAAATTAGGTCTATTAGTGGTAGTAATTTTTTAAACACTAACCATTCTCAGTAGTATTTTCAGTTGATGTGTTTGCCTTGTTGCAGTGATGATACGTATTTCTCATTTTATTTCATAGACAATAGATCTTCTGTATTTAAGTATAAAGCCTAATTAAAACAACAGACCTGGTAATTCCCATTGAATATGGTAAAAATATATGGGAATAATGGACTAATTTAGATGTGATAACATGTATTTGCATTAGCAAAGAATAGAAAACCCACGTGAAATGAGCTAAAAAGATCATTCTGGGAGTAAAAAATATTTAATGTGTGACAGTCTGAGATTTATCTTTAAATATTGTTGCTTACTTGAAAACTTTTACAATTTAAAGGGAAGGTTATGGATTAGAATGTTGTATTCATTGATTAAATAAAAATGTTTATAGGTATTTATAGAGCAAAGAAATAAATGTAATTTTTAAAAAGACAAATTTGTTTGTTCATTTAAAAAGTAACTTTATACTAATTTTATTCTCAAGAATATATTATTCTGATGCCTACAGTCTTGAATTTGCATTTTTTTGTTTCTTGTATATGTTGGTGTAATGTTGATTTGATTAGTTATGCCTGACTAGTAAGCAGTAAAACATTTTTATATACTCTTGGGAAATAAATTTGGCAGAAAATCAGCATGAGTAGATTTAATTATCACTCTGAGACCTTTTTCTTTTCTAGCTTAGTGATCCTGAAATTCCATGTGTCTCACTGAAATCTGTGTGGACGCTAAGCTTCGCTTCCCGATTTGTTCCTCCATGCAATGATAAGCCAAGCAATTACTGGTTTATTGATTTTTCATCATGGCAAATTTAAAGTTGATTTTTTCCTGAAAAGGCAGGGGTGATTAAGTGTTTCCCCTCCGTTTACTACAAGAGAGCTGTGTGGCAGAATCTAATATCCTGAGGTCAACCTCTGCAGGCAGATAATACGGTGTCTTGGCCACGTGTTAAAGAGAGAAATCAGGGCTACAAATGTGATAGGATATATGTGGAGACAGTTTAATTTGCTCCATTTATATGAACAAGTCATGTGGCACATGCTTAGAAAACATCATTTTGAATGGACTTAGAAGTGAAGCCCATGTGGGCAGAAAGAATAAGTGAATACAAACAAGAAAGATGCTATTGGTTATTAAGAGAATTTCACTATCATTTTAAATGAAAATAAGTAAGCCATTGGTATATAGGATTTTTAAAACATGGAGAGAAATCCACACATATCATTGTGAGGATTTGCTGGTCTGTAAAATGCAAAAATAACCTGCCTTGTAAGAAAATTATGATTAAGCAATGCATACTAGTTTTAAATATATGTATACACTCTAATCTTTGCATGCAGTTCTCTGGCAGCAGTATATTTTTGTGATTTGACAGGTAGAAAATTTTTAATCAAATATTGAATACATGATTCCAAAATGATTTATGACTATCTGGAACAATTTTTGGAAATGATATTTTTCCTAGAAGTTACTAATTATAAATAAGAGTATACATAAAGAGAGACATAATTGTGGTGAACTTTAAACCTAAAAATGGTGAGAAATCTCATCTATAACTTGACTGAATACTTGCCATAATTCTTAAATAAAATGAAAGGGTTCTAGTTTTAGATTTTCCAGTTGTAGCAAGAAAATATGTTTGCTAGAATATAAAATATAAGATGCAGATTCTGTACATGCTAGTTTTTCTTCATCTAATATATGAAAGTTAAATATTTAACAAAATGTTTAACAAATTTAACCTGGTCCTAAATCTACAAAGCCCATTTTCCAACTAGTTTTATCATTTTTTATTATAATTCCTCAATATTTACTCATTAGCAGTTTATCTTTATTCTTCCTTTATCATTATGTTTCCAGAAAGATTCTAATTGTTTTTTCCTGGTAACATAAGAATGAAGATTGTAGGCTGTTTTATGTATCTTGTTTACTAAAAAGTCCACTTGGATGTGTCATAATTACCTGAAGTTAATTGTATGTTGTAATTTTGGTGAATCACTGAAATTATTCCATGGTTTTAATATTAAAATATTTTTATTTCTAAAATAAGACATTGGAATCCCTTGGAAACAGTGGTGCTAAAAGCAAATATTTTATTATATACACAAAGCCAAGCTTACTTGAATATGTCTTTTAAAATCTAACACAAAGGATATAAAATGAATATATTAAGATCATTCATGGCATCTATTATCTCACTAAGCACCAATGCAATGTATGACACCAGAGTTCTGCTTCTGATTAAGTCTTTTCCTGTGAATTAAAACCCATGTGGATAGATTACACTTTACATTCAGGAATCTCTCTTCCATTTGGTTTATCAATATTTGAACTCAAAAGATTTGTGGTTTTTATTTTTTCTCACATATGACAGTAACTGTCTGGCTACTTTTTTGACATTGGTGAATCTACCATCTCAAAGTACGTTTAGAAAGATATGTGAATTATTTTTAGTTGTGTGATAAATTTACATGAGCATGTCATTTTCCAATACAAGGTGACTTTAATAAATTCCATCATTGTGATTTTCACTGACTTACAGTTTTTATTTAGACATTTTCCTCTAAAACAACAAAAATTACAGAAAATTTTCTAATCTTAATTAAAAAGAATCTTCTACCTGGATTGATGTGAAGTCATATGCATATAAAATATTCATATAGTATTTAAAATAATTTAGTTGGGGCATGGTTTTTAAAGGCTTATCTATAAATAGGAAATTAAAAATCATAACATTTCATTAAAAGTGCTTGCTTAACTGTTTAACTCATTTCTCTGAGTATTTAGCAATACTCTACCACATCTTTATCCCTTTCTTCGAACCATTACAGATATTTTCAGACTAAGAAAATGCACATATATTGTATTACTCTTTTAAATGTTTGTTCCTCTTCCAGCCTTCAAGTAAGTGTTAGTTGATCTAATGACTAATTGATAAATCACATTCTAATGTCCCTTACCTGACTTCTAGTGTTGACTGAGCAGCACTGACCTCTTACAGTTAATGGTTGTTCAAAGGGAGAGGTCATTATGGAAACTGGATCGCTGCCTTGCTATTTCATTCACATCCTTCCGTTGGCAAAACCCCCTATCTGTTCCAGGCACCATGTTAAATGCTAGGGCTGTGAAGATAAATTAGGCAAGCTTCGTTTTCTAAAAAAGTTTGCAGCCTATTGTGGGGGGAGGAGAAGGAATATGTCATGTGCATAAACACGTATAAAACAAAGTAGAAATAAGCTGCAATAAAGAAATGCTGGTAGACTGCTTGTGAGAAGGGAGAGATTACTTGCAGCTGAGAGAATTGGGGAATGCCTTGAGGAAATTGCTTACATTTTTCAAATCTGTCAGTATGAACAAGCTTGGAGTAAACATATAGGTGGTGGGGGAGGTGAGAGAACATTTTTTAAGTTTGTATTAAATGCCTTTACCAGTGCTAGAGCCAAAACATAGGTTACCTAATTTTAGCTCCACAACAACCCTGTGAATTATGTATTATTCTTATTTTATAAATAAAGAAATTGGACAAGTTAAGTGACTTCCTCAAGGTCCTACAGCTAAAACATAGTAGAGATTGCACTGGAAAATTCTTTTCCCAACTTTATACTCAGAGCTTTTTTTACTGTATTACAACTAACTAGTATAGCCGACACAGCAATTGCATCTGGATCTTCCACAGCAACATGTAACTATACCAGTGCTTCCCAAACCTGGCATACATCAGAATCACCTGAAGGTTTTTAAAATATCTTGATTGCAAACACCGTATATTTTTCTTAATTTTGAGGAGTCAGCCCAAGAACCTGTGTATGTTCTTAAAGTTTCTCAGCTGATTCTTATTTTCATCCAATACTGTTGCATAGATAAGCACTTGAAAACAACTTCTTTAAGCAGTATAGCTAACCAGTCACAACCATGATTTACCACATACTACAAGAATGAATATGTAGTCATGTATTCATATTTAATCACATTATTTTTTAACTGGTAACTAATTTATTTAAATATTCAACCATGATTTCCAGTCAGAATTTCTCTGGATCCCTGAAAAATAGCACACCATACTTCTTTGATACTATGGCACACTTTTAATTTTTAACATGTTTTAACGTCTCTAAAATCAGAATGCATCTTACAATTAGTGTTTCTTAAAAATCACTGTTAGCCAGATAGCAGTTGTGACTCTTGATGTTATTATCTATTTGATGAACTTAGTTGTTATTCCTGGCCGCATGAAAGAAAGCTCAACTAAGTCCTCAACTGGCTATCAAGTAAACATCTAAAGATCATTTGAGAGGCTGAGCGTGGTGGCTCACACCTGTAATCCCAGCACTTTGGGAGACTGAGGTGGGTGGATCACCCGAGGTCAGGAGTTCGAGACCAGCCTGGCCAACATGGTGAAACCGTCTCTACCAAAAATACAAAAATTAGCCAGGCAAAGTGGCGAGTGCCTGTAACCCCAGCTACTCAGGAGGCTGAGGCAGGAGAATCACTTGAACCCTGGAGGTGGAGGTTGCAGTGAGCCATGATCACGCTATTGCACTCCAGCCTGGNAAAAAAAAAAAAAAAAAAAAAAGGCTGAATGGGTGTCAGTAACTTGGAAGAAAACCCCAGAGAATAATGGTACCCATTGTTAAGAAAGATTGCCACACAAATATTCTAGATGGCAAAGAAAACATAATTGTGCACGAAAACATGGACACTGACAACCCTTAAATGGCAGAATCACAAAAGTTATATTCCGTATGTGAAGTTTTACAACTATCCTAGAAAATGTGTTTCTCTCCTCTTGTCTTTTTATATATGTACGAGTGATATAAAATTTTTGAAAATCTGTTTTATGTCTGAAATAACTCTCTTAATAAGTATAAAAAATTATACATAATAGGAAAGTATTGTGCCACAGTTTAATTGACAGCTTCATTTTTCTTACTGTAATGTCAAAGAATTATATATTACAGTTAATGGCATCTTAGATTTGATGAAATATATTAGTACCTGTATCACATTATTTTATTGTAC
This sequence comes from Cebus imitator, assembly GCF_001604975.1. Classification (NCBI taxonomy): domain Eukaryota; kingdom Metazoa; phylum Chordata; class Mammalia; order Primates; family Cebidae; genus Cebus; species Cebus imitator. The sequence goes on along the minus strand of NW_016107585.1, from coordinate 1,521,728 downwards.
GGTTTTATCATTTAGTTTCTCTGTTCTGACCTGCCATCCATGTTCAGCTCAGATAAGCAATTCTTTGTGATTATGACTGACAAGAGGATGTTTTTTCTCAACCAATGCTGAGCATATTGGAAATTGTAGACATTAAAGGAGCTGCTTAGAGATTAGAGTATATCAAGATGTTGTTAGAAACTTTAGAAACTCTAGCAAAGGGTCCATTAAAGAAATAAAATTCCCTGATAATTTTTAAAATAAAATTAATTTTCTTTTTGACAGGTGAAAGAGGCCATTCCCATATTAACCTCTACTGTTAAATGAGTAGCTTATTTCTAACTAAGTTAAGCCAAGAGATGAGTCCCTTTGTTTAACACGTCTTAAAGTAAAAGTTAACATCCTGCCTTTATCTAATTGCTATCAAAGACATTAGTCTATTTGGCTCTAGCATGATTCAATTGCATGAGGTCATGCAGCCTAGCTGTAATAACTTAAAGTGCTTCACTTGGTGATAAGGAAATATATTAAAATGCTCTCAGGTTTATTATTGCCTAAGGTCATGCTTTATGATCAGTCTATTTACTGAAGTTTTGTTGTAATAGCACTAACCTGAACTCACATTTTTAAGTCTTTCAGTACAAGACACATGCTAAGTTTTAAAAATTTGTGCTTGTATTTTAATTCACATAAAGTTTATTATTTTCATTTTTACCACTTGGTAGTGGAGTTGGAAATAGTTTTGTTATCTTGTCACTAAAGCATACATAAAAGGTTTTTTCCTTCAGCCTTAATTTTGAAGACAAATGTTAAAACTTTAGAAAAACTCTGCTATATGAATGGGAAGGCTTTGATTTAACTTCATTTTTACTTTGATTTCAAATCTTTCTTTATACTTTCATAAATAACCAAATGCAAGCAGGTTCTTCCAAGTCCACTCTTTGTATCCCTCATGAGCACGTGCTGCTTCATTAGGCTGGCTCAACCACCTGGTGTGGAATCTTTAGCCTCAAGAGACTCTCTTAACATCTGGCATTAGCTATGATCTTTGTATGTGTATGCTTAATCTTTTTATTGACATTTTATAAAGAAAACATGTGGGACAAATTATGAAGGGATATAGAACAATACAAAATAAAGTTATAGTTTTATTTTGATATATATATATGGAAGAAACAAACCAGTAAATGAAAGAGGGATAAGTATTTCAAATTAATTTATTTTCAAACTTAGTGTAATATATGTTGTATAAAATATATTTATGTAAAATATTGTTAGTTATTAACCCAGGGTCAAATGCAGTCATCTTTAAAAAGAAATTATACTCTTTGTTCTGCTATTGAATACATTGTTGTAGCTTTTTTAGTATAATTTCTAATATGTTAAAATTTAAGATGATTTGATAGTAAAACAGGAAAAGGGATTAGTATCTTACTAACTTTCTGAAAGATAATGTAGTTGAGTTTCTGAACTAGGGAATATTGAGATAATGTATTAAAGTGAATGTTTTCTTATCACAGAACAACTAAAGAACATTATCCATTATGTGCTGAAAAAACGTAAATGGAGTTATTGAATAAACATAACTGAACTAGTTACAATGAAAACAAAAGTACTATAGCTTGTTTTTCTATGAAATTCTCTTTCTTTACTACCTTAAATTTTTTAAAAGATTAAAAGAAGCTAAATTATTGTTAGTGCAATTCTTTAAATTATCTTTTATATTTAAAATGGAGCAAAACTGGCACCCTGTGCAGAAAATAAAAGTAGTATGTAGTGATATATCATTCTTTTATTTGTATATGTATAGATATATTTATTCCATTTAGTAGTAGTTAATATTTTTAAAAAGCAAATTAAGAATGAATTATGAAATAAGGTAGAGCTGCCATTTGTCTATTTAATTTAGGTAAAGTAGACATTATACTTCATAATATATATATATTTACTTTGGTATGGGACAGTGTTGAGAATATATGTGATAGATCTGTAGGTGAATGGAGAGAAATTTGTGCTTGGAGCCCAAGAAATGGAAACTGACTCTGATACCAATCTGCTGACCTGCTGAATGATCTTAATTAGTGTTCATATTATATATGTACTGCTAAGATTGGGAAGATTGTGCAGCTACTAAATGCATTGCTATTATAACTTAAAAGGACAAAGATTAACAGCAGCATTGAATACTAATGTAATATAACAGATTTACCAAGTGCAATTTTAGCAGTTGAAGACAAACTTCTCTAATAATTTGTGGAGGGAGTGGAGATACCATTTATTATTCTGATATTTATGAGGTCAGTACATTATAGAAAACTGTTGCTTTTCAGTTATTATCTTTTGCTGCCCTATTTTGATATTAACTGAAACTGATAATTTTATCATGGTTTTCCCAGTTAATGTGGTTTATATGATAGCTATCTCATTTCCTGTTGTCTACTAGGAAATAGCCCAGAAGAATGAGATGTAAAATAAATAAAATAATAATTACAGCAGTACATTCACTGAAAACTAATTTGCCCATTTAAGATTTTTAATTTGGCAAATGTTAAAATGAGAAGTGTTCTTCATGTGGATCCCTAGTGATCAGAAATGGTTTATGGTACCTTTATTTATGGAATTATATAAACTTGAATTGACTTTCACAGTCATATCACTTAGTCTGTTACAAAATCATGCAGGAGTATTGGAGAGGCAGGATTTTGCCTTGTTTTGGTTTTTTCTTTTTTTTTTTT